>NW_008751676.1:1517067-1558082 GCF_000715545.1 Opisthorchis viverrini
ATAACATATATATATATATATATATATATATATATATATATATATATAATCTGCCACTTTAAACTGCGTAAGTTAGTTTTAAAACGTTATAAATCTGACAGCAGATGTGTCATGGAATACCAATATCTGTCGAATTTCCTTTTACCTCGAATATGTGCTACTTTGAGTCAGCCAAATTTATAAACGCAGAAGCATTTGCGAATAACACATAATATTGCCTGATGAGAACGTAAAGGTTGTGTACTTTCGTACTTTTCTTCTCTGTTAGCAGCTAAACTTGGACAAGTAAGGCCACACTGAGTGTGCTACTGCGCACAAAGTATTTCTTATAGTTTACCTGGAAACATATCTTAAGAACTGGTCCACCATCTGCTTGACTTTTTGACGTTCGACGTGCTGTAGTCAGCTTTGCCATCCCTCCAAAGACATACCGCGATATGTTTATCCAAATGCTGTGATTGGATCAATTTTGTTCTGACATTGTGGGAGCTGAATTGCCTACTTGTGACATCCTTCAAATGAATGTCGTACGCAAAGGCTGTCTTATCTTCCAGTTAGTGCAAGAAGTCTAGTTGCAAATGAATGTAATTCGTAAATTATGTTCACAATGGTGTTCAAGCAGAATAAAACTGCCCTAGATACGATACCGTTCATCGCCGAAGAAATTTAATTACCTGTCCCCCTGACTGTCCTCGGGAAATTCCACATTGGCTAATTCTCAACGCAATATTAGGTTACTTATCCTTCTTACATTTGACAAAATCCCGCAATATAGTAACAACCACATTCTACTCAAGTTTCATACTTGCTTTGTAACAATCACTGTCAGATTATAGCGGAGAATCATCCGAAACTGGACGTGTGGTGGATGAAAAATTTTTCTTGCAGGCAATCACTGAAAGCATCATGCAATCCAGCTGCATCCGCGGCGACAGACTACGACAGAATGAGCGATGCTCATGTATTTCTTCATCAGCTTTTCACCAAGCAGGTTTCCATCAAAGTAATAAATTCGAAAACGCTGATTTTCCCTGGTTGGTGGACCAAAGCCTCCTGTTCGTCAAAACCCGAACTTTCTTGACCCATCAGAGTCGGTGTCCTCCTTTTTTGTTTAAAACTTGGCATTGATCACTTTTAAAATTCATGTAAATTGATCGGTAAAATTGGAGACCCCGTTTCTGGAAAGAAGGATACCAAGGTACGTTGGGACAACCTGTGTTCGCAGAACAACGACAACAGCAACGGCAGAAACAATCACACTGTGGCCATCAAACAAGATTGCTTTCGTGTGAAACTGAATTTGGCAAGACATTTTGGGCACTGCGCTTATCTGTGATTGTAGATCACGTGACCGACGACGACACATGAGAAAGCGAAGGGACTAAGATTTAACACTTTCGTTTGGTGACAGCCACTGACAGCGAAGAAACCTGTTGATAAGTGTGGACTTCCGTCCTGTTATGGTTTCGTGATGCCCAGGAACAAATACGAATAAAGTTGTAGTTGTTTCAGAAAAAATCTGGAAAACGGTTGATGGAGTTTCTGCTTGGAAAATTATGAGTGCTTCACAGGAACTAGTACATTTCAAATGACATTTAGCATCGAAAAAATAAATCCGTTCTCCCATAAAAAATCTCAGTCGTGACAAGGAACGGTACAAAAACGAACCATCGTATAAGCTGATTCACAAACGGCTGGACGATCAACTGTCAGTTTCATGTGACTCTTCGACAGTACGCCAGTTTTGGACATTCAAATGTTGATTTTTTGCTTCAGAAACCGCTGTGTAGACGAATCATTTATGAGACTGTAAGATATATCATCCAGTATCCTAATAAACCATCTCAGTGACATTTATAGCACCATGGTATTCCTCACAAACTTCCTTACTTGAAGTCCCAATTTAATCTTTAGACTCTGTAAGACATAGTTTGACATAAAATGATAATTTTCAGATTTACGAGAACAGCAAATCAGAAAATTATATGCAGTAGTCTTTCTCATCATCTCGGCGAATTCCCCTCTAAAAGATGCAATTTTAGGGCCTGGAACTTTTTCGACAGGTTATCCTCGAAATAAGAGCGACACATATATCAAGTAAGACTGGTTGACCTTTCGAATACCACTAGTGACTGACATTAAAAACTACCCACGTGGCTAGGCAACGGCTTATCAATATACCGTCGTGATTGGTGTGAAAGTCATGTTTTATGATGCCTGCCTGTTTAGATGTGGTACAGTGTGCTAACGACTGATATTTGATTTGAATCGTCTTACTTTGGTCGTCTTCGTATGATGAATTGGACCGGTCCAGAAAGCAAGTCTGTCAGAGGTTCTATCATACGAAGGCGTCTTTTGAATAGCCACTGCTCCTTCAGAGAGTTTCTCCTTAAAGTCTTTTGCTACAACCACGCGTTGTAAAAGGCATTTTCACGGTGAACATTTGTCACTGCATTTGTCGCTTCAATGAGCACTACGCGTCCAAAAACCTGTGCAGGACAATTCAGAATAACCATCCACAAGGACAAGGTCACGACCGAGGGTGGCTTATCCATTGTTCAACGGTCATGACTTTACCATGTCTCTCTGATACGCGTGACACACCATTTAGATCCTCATGAAGTGTGTTAATCGCGTTTGTCTCACTACCAAGTTCGGTAGCAACCTCAAACAAGAGCAACAACCCTCTATCAATTGTCCGAATACCATTTCGTTCGGACTAGATTGTGCACTTTTAGGAGCCATAGGTGACAGTGTGTTCCGTGAAATACCGAAGAGTTTATGTGGTACCGCATACCATCAGAAACGTCCGCACGGTCAAACCAAAAACTGATAACTCTACGGTTTCCAAGCATTGTACCATGCCATCTGAGGATGACTAGGCTGTCATAAACAATAAATCTCTGAGTGGTCATCCAAACACGAAACCAGTCCTAGTAAGTAGATAGTAAACTTGAACTTGCCATTTTCTACAGTCACAAAGTCCGAAAATGTCGCTGCCAGTTGGTAACGAGTCTCTGGAGTGGTTGCACGTGTCAGTACTTCTTGCGCTATCCGGATGAGATATTAAGACCTTCAGTAGAAACGATCAGATGAGGAGAAGCACACAGCTCGGTTATCGGTAAGACAACGTAGTTAGTGGAATACTTTGATAGAACTGGACGCAACCCTATATCATGCGGTGTAAACAGAATGAAATTCTTATCAGCCATAATCATAAGAATAACCACTAAGGCAAACAATCAATAAAGTCTTCTAGACACCGCATCACTGTCTACTGCTTGCCACTTTTAGCATCTCATATCTAGTCAGGGCCCTTTCTCCTTGATTCGATTTATACTATGGCTTTTTACTATATCAGCTCTCATTTTCAGAGAAAACGCGACGATGGCACCAATACCGGGTCAAATATTTTTGACGTCCTTATTTCCTATCTGCTAATACATGTTCTAAAACTAAAACCAGGGACGTATTCATTTTTTGGATATTCGGGGAAACATTAGTTTATTGAGTGAGAGCGGCACTAAAGTCCATCAATCTGGACTGTCAATGCAATCAAAAACATCATCAGCATTTCCAAATCATAGAGAGATTGGTGTTTCATCGGCGGTGATCATTTATTGACGCCTGTGTATCAATGTATGATCCTCGCTTCGACAGACTTTTAATGCTGGTTTTCCATGTTTGAAAAATCCCTGATCTCTTCCACCGTTAGATTAAACTAGAGGCACGCTTTCATTTGCAAAATAATTTGGTTTTGCAAGTGACTCACCTGGAACCCAGCTGAATATATCGTTTGTGACAGTCACGATAAAGATGTTTTAGGCAAATAAATTCGTCTGCCTCAACTTGGAGAATGGATAGAACGAAGAAATGCGTATGTCTATATATTTGCAATGCACTACTCATAAGGTTGCTGAAAATTCGTCGACAGTCCACGACCGGCTTCGCCCTTCTTGGGGCTCATCAGGTAGGCTCAGTCCTCGAGTTTCCGTCAACCTTATGTTCTACTTGAACCCTCATTGCCCCAACTTGGTGACAAATTTGGTTTTGCGAGAGACCCACCTGGAACCCAGCCGAATCTCTCGTTTATGATGTTTTTAAGCTACCGATTGTTCGGTAAAGCAATTGACTTAATCTGGCCAGTTATACCTGTCCATCTGCGTCGACGCTAAGTTAGCTTGTTACGGCACGTGCGACTTGTTTGTGTCAACTCAAGGGGGCATTTTAAAACGTCTGGATGAAATGCTTTGGTACGGGGAATGCGCTCATGGTGTGAACCTCTCTGCCTCACTCACAAACACACTACAGAATAGCAACATCAACAGTCTCCATGGTATGACGCATCACTAAAACAACCGTGTACGTCAGCTCACCCAAAGAAAACTTAACGTGCGCAGTGAGCGGTCGGAAAGTTTAGCTCACTACTTGGGTGCTGTAGAGGCATGCAAAGTGCCTGTGTTCGACTATAATCGGGCTACCTCTGCAACCATGTCAGATAATCACTGAAAGCAACACAGCGTTGCAAATTTGACAGATATGACCGTATCTGCAAACCGTATGTTTGAAGCTGCTCTATTGACCGTCCAATGTACAACAATTCAGCAAGCCCCTGGAGGAAGCCTTGACCTCGAAAATTAGCCTAATTAGACAAACTACTATTGTACTGCGTCCAGGATATTGTTTTTACCTAACAAACTGTCTTTGGTCTTTCGGAATTCACCTTCTGCTGGGTATAATTGCAACATTGTGGTCACAGTGTTGCAGGAAATTTATAAATATCTTATTCTTTCATGAGAACCGCTGTTTTAAAAACAGATGCGATGTATCCTCGTCTTTTGTAAACCAAGTGTTATCGTTATTTATAGGAAATTCGGATTTATAGCGTTCTTGCTCAGCTGAATGTACTGCACAAAGGTTACTTAATGTTTCAATTTGTACGATATTTGGGATTTCATCGTACATTTTTAAGGGGAACACATTACTCATAAGGTTACTGAAAGCTCTTGGATGGGCTGTGATATACTTTGTCCTTTTCGGGTCACATCAACCAAACGCAGCCTCAAGTAAACCTTATGCTCTACTTGAACCCGAATCGTATGCAGTTCGCGATGTACACTGGAAAATGAGACGATCTTGTATGGACAATCTTAAACGAGAGACTCAACTGGATTCAGATGTAGCTCCTGTGAAAAACAAATTAGTGTGTAAATCGGCGTATTTCACTTGTCGGTAGCTTTAGTGAAAACAATCTCTTGCTTTTGTTAAAAACACTTGAAAACTAGGTACCTAATTTACAAGGTTGTTGGAATTTAAAGGTGTTGAATTCCTTACTAGTAGGAGACTAAGTCCTTTTTTGGCATCTGTTAAGAGTCTCTGTTGGTGTGAGCGAGTACACGCATGAATTTTGTTCGGTTTTCAGATTAGTTTTTTGGAATCGAAACAATTCTTCTGGAATTTTGTGTGCAGTTTTCCTCCGACTTTGCGAATGAGTTGGGGCCACACAAAGTAGGTTATGGAGATACTTGGGACTGAAATGTGCGGAGCTCCACCGGTCTGTGAGCTCAATCTGAAACATGCTTGATAGGTCTTACCTCCCTAGTGTATTCACACTAGGGTGGTTTGCGATGTCTAAGCGTCAGTCCTCGTTATGAATAGGGGTCCCAACTCCAAATCTTTCTTATTTATTCTGACTCCGTTTTGCATACAGGATCTAGTGCATGTTCCACCATACCCGAACCTTTGAGGACCACCAATGGATTACTGGGACCTTGCTTTTCCTAATCTCTACTGAATCAAACTCACCCGGTATCCACTTTCTTAATTTTTGTCCTTGTTCTGTTCAACTCCTGTATGCACAGCCTCCTCACTCGTCGGGAAATCGGTGAGACAATACTGGTTTGGACCGTCTCAGGATGAGCTAACCGGTCGTTTGAGACAGGTTTCGGTACCTGATCCCAGACTTTGCTTACGGGCCCCAGCCCCGGGAATGTAATCTACTGGAAGTGGACTTTATACTCATACAGAATGGAGGTGGGAGATCAGTTTATTCAGGTGCTCATGGAAATCGTTGTTCTACTCACATTTGATCACAGCGAAAGTAATTTGCACAAAAAGTTCAAAAAATTTGGTAGACACCTGTAAGAGCCAGCAGCATTTTCGATGTCATACCTTGAACAAGGAGTGATAGAGATTCAAACATTAACTAATAAATTAAATGAGGGCACCGACTGCTCTTACAGTGTTCGTCACCTGGTGTCAGCAAACTGAAAACTTTCCCGTCATTGTCATTGTCTTCTTCATCACTTATCACCGCTGAGATTTCGCAGAAGGCTGCTTCATTACAGACATCATTACACCGTCGTTCCTTTGACGGTTTTCGCTCCAAACCATGTTTGTTCTTCTCCGATGAGGACAAATAGTTCACTGCTGACCACTGTAGAAATCGGAAGTGTTGTGAGAACGAACACTCCTTTGCTGGTCACACCACTTGTTCGGGTCGCATCCCACCTAGGTCCGTGAATCAAAATAAAGGCTGATGGTGAGGGACACATCTGCCATTCATGCCAATAGTCAGAATCCTGGCAAAAGAGACGGAGGCTCAGTCTTACGTCTCTATTGAAAAAAATTGGATCCGGGGTTTTACTAGATGCCTTTCGAAGAAGATGTGTCAACGCAGTTAAAAGAGCAAGACCAACACCTCAACATTCCACCCTTGTTCACGAACTCGCAGCGTCAACAAAACAACTCTGCAATACGAGCGATTAAACCGTCTTTTACGGAGAATATCATTTCCAGCTCCGGTGGAAGTACTACATACAGGTTGAAGACATCACCTTCGGAAATGGATAGGTTCATGGACAGGGTGTAGATACGAGTCGTCGAGGTTCTAAATTCAAGGGGCCATATTCCAGCACATGTGGATAATATAACAGTGGTCACGGGAGCGATCGGGCGGATTCAGATACTGAACACCGCTCATCATAGTTGCATGCGTGATGAAGTGAAGGGTCACCTTTCTGGGTATCCAGCTAGGTTGTTGAGGCAGTTCACCAGAAACACAATCGGGTCAATCATTTCTTCCGTTCTCCAGTCTGAAATGGATAGTTCATGGACAGTGTGTAGATACGAGTCGTCGAGGTTCTAAATTCAAGGGGCCATATTCCAGCACATGTGGATAATATAACAGTGGTCACGGGAGCGATCGGGCGGATTCAGATACTGAACACCGCTCATCATAGTTGCATGCGTGATGAAGTGAAGGGTCACCTTTCTGGGTATCCAGCTAGGTTGTTGAGGCAGTTCACCAGAAACACAATCGGGTCAATCATTTCTTCCGTTCTCCAGTCTTGTGCCGACACAACACAAAAGGGGTCCAGTAAGAAGGTCATTTGTACAACAAAAAACACTTCCACGGAGGAAATCATCGACGTAGCATTTCAGTGTCTGGGAGAGATGATAAGCTCATCCACGAAAAATTCTAGAGAACAACTGCATACCCCTGCTAAAGAAGGAATAAACCTGTTCGTTTCAAAACGCAGGCGTTCCAATAATGTGACATTCAGATGTTATCACTTAAGTTGAAATGTTGGAGAAGTCTCTAAACTCAGTCGTTACACACAACTACTACGCCGTCAAACCTACAATCTGCAACGGAATCCTGAACCTCGCAGTGGAAATTCAACAACCTCAGTACACCATCTCCAATGTCGTTCACTTTTTTAGGTCTGGGTAGAACTGAGGCAGCCTCAATTTGAGCAGGTGAAATGCATTTCGATTTACGTGTAATTGCGTATGAGTTAAACTATCCAATCAAGCATAAATTCGAATTCGGGTGCACTGGCACGATCGATAGTCTGCTGGTCCCTTAAGATGGGCACTGTGTCAATCTGGCAGGTACCTTCCACACCATGTTTAAGCAACGGAAAGTTAGGTGCAGACATAAGAAGATAGGAACTAGACTCCGTCATATCATTGGCGCTCCTTCGCCCATTATGTGGATTTCAACATCTCACAGTGAAAACCCTTGCTCTGACACTGATCTCCCAATTTCGGTTTATTTATATAGTTCACGATGAGTGTAAACCTGTGTGGATGTCTGTAGATTGGCTATTAAGTAATTTGATTGGTCCTTTTGGTATTTGAATCGCATAGTACTCTGATTATTTTGCATCCGGCGTGTTCTTTGAACATCTCTATTTCAGTAGTTCTCTTTCTCCGTCCTAACTGGGTTCTCCGCTTTTCTTGCATGATGCGCTCCAGCCAGTCTTCCTCTTATCTGTTCGGTCAATCGAACACTCGCATTTGAGTGGTTTTCTTTCCTTCAGTTGATTGTTTCATCGGTCGCTTCTGCTGTTTTGTATCCCCTGACGGAGTCAGCCGAAAAAGCCATCAACAAGTAAATTGAAATCGACCGAATTTATCAATCGCTCAGAAACAAGGAGCTTCGCAGCACTCAAGCTCAAAACTACACCAAAAGAAGCGAAGAGGGGTTACTAGAAAAACGAGACTCCGAATGAAATCAAGATTGCTGGAATGGACATACAAGTCGAAGGTGAATCAGTTACTCAGAAGACTCAACAGACTAACTAACGGAAATTGTGCCAAGCAAAAGATGCTTTGTGAACGTGTCAGGAGCCAAAATGCAACAGAAATGGCAGACGGACCAAACAAGTCAGTGAAAAAGTTACTAAAAATGGAAGGTGTTTGGTCGACTGGAAAATTGGCTGAAAAATGACATGCGAGAAAATAGAAATGTACCAATCGATGTGTAGAGACATGAACACTGAAATGGCGACACCCAATAAACTAACCAGGTGCAAGCTAATAAGACTACGAGGCAACCCAATTATTAGCTTAAAAGATCGAAACTCAGCCGGCCTCTCCTGCTGAAGCTCGTTCTTCCTGCACCCTTCAAGTTTTTGTTCGGAAAGTTTTGTTTCAACTATCGGCTGTATTAACAGCATTGATAGATAAAGAACCACAAGAACCGTTGGACACAAATGCGGGGGTTCTCTAAAATAGTAGTCTGTATTCAGGAGAGGGGTTTTAAAACGCTTCGGCTGTCGAGAAACATTACTGAAAAGCCGTACACGAAGTATCTTCTCGTTGGAGGGGCCTCTCTTGTGAGAAATATCCCATCGTGTTGTATTTCTGATCATTCCATATTACTTTGAGTAACAATCAGTCCAAGCTAAACAGCACGGTTTTTCTAGGTCACGCCAAACCTGCTGGAACTTGTTTCACCGTAGCTCGATGGCATGCTTCGCTGGTGTACGAGAGAATTGGTCAGTCACACCCACGATATCACACATTAGCTGCTATTTCATCCGAGCGAGGTAATATACATGCCACTCTCTGGAGTCTGATTCTGTAGTAGACTTCAACACCTTGGACCTTTTGTGTAGTGTCGAACGTAAACGTCCTCTGGAAACCAACAGTTGGGTTGTGCGCGACAACTCATTTCAGTTGATCCTCAACTTCTTTTTAAACGAACAGAAGCTGTAATGCTACAGTCGGGATTCGGACTAGAAAACTAAGGTTACCAGTGGAATGGAGAGTCATCTCAACATGTGAATATGCGTCCTTGCATCTCTAGTTTTGTTTGAATTCCCAAAACCGAGTTCGATCAGTCCAATGCCAAGTCGTTTGTACCGATTTCGAGCGTTAGCATCACGCCAACACCACACTCCGCCAGACCCTTAATTCAAGGTATCCGAACAAACCGTACATGTGTGCATAGTTAGTGATATTCTGTCATAGCGATCTGAGTGGACCTGTGGGCCCTTGTTAACCGGTTCAGCGCTGCTGACCAAACGAATCGATCAACTTAGAAATGACATCGAGCAATTTCGTCACTAGTGTATTCAACGTAACTTAGGAATGTTTCTCCCACATCTCCCTTTTCATATGCCATTAAAGTTTAAAGAACATCTTTGTATTTTCTGTCGATAGAGGATTCACTGTGGTGTCAGGGGAGTCACGTCAACTGAAACACGAAATAGACTCTGCGCAGCATTTGAAGGACATCAAAAAAACTATTCAGATAAAAATCAGCTGATTTTCCTGTTAAGATCAAATTAGTTTAAAAATAGGTGTATTTCGCGAACTGTGTAGAAGTGGTGTTTAAGTAGAACATAAACTAGACAGAAGTCGGGGACCACGTCAACTTGATATGTCTCACGAAGGCCGAAACCGGTCGCGGGTTTCTCAAAAATTTCCGGCAAACTTACGAGTAGTGTGTTAAGTCAAGAAAATATGCTTGTCATTTAGCGAAATACACGCATTTGCATGTTTTGACGAAAGACTTATCACCTGAGACCCAGCTGATTCTCTCGTTTATGATGTTTGTGGGCAAATGAATGTGCTGCACCAGGCCACCTCATGCTTCAGTTGGTACGAAATTCGAGATATCACAAAACATCGGTAGACGATTGTCGTTTGTTAGCTTTTCGGACCAGAAAAGCGAGTAATCCCAAATAGTCAAACGCGTCCTGAAACCCATACAAGCCAACTGTTCTAATCATATGATGAATTATTCACGTTATTTGTTCCCATTTATCCTGAGGAAATAGCATTTAGATGGCTGCACCAGCCACCTCATGCTTCAGTTGGTACGAAATTCGAGATATCACAAAACATCGGTAGACGATTGTCGTTTGTTAGCTTTTCGGACCAGAAAAGCGAGTAATCCCAAATAGTCAAACGCGTCCTGAAACCCATACAAGCCAACTGTTCTAATCATATGATGAATTATTCACGTTATTTGTTCCCATTTATCCTGAGGAAATAGCATTTAGATGCGCGCTGGCCCAGCGGGTGGTCTAATCGTCTCAAGACACTTCCATTCATATGGTGAATTAAGTACGGTTGAACGGAAACAGCTGTCCGAACCACGTGCATAGTCTGCACCTGCATCGGGACAAATGGTGGGTATCCATGTATGCAAATGGAAAATCTTCCCGGGTGATCTCAGGTTCAGATTAATCTCCTCCTGTCATATTTAGGCTTGAAAAAAGCCTGCTGTCGCGCGTTTTGGTGTCACTGCGTGCAACCTCGGAGAGTCGGCTGATGTGTAATGTAATGATTGGAATGTGTGGTCTTTTTGTAAGGAAGGTTCTTTTTCTGGTCAGGATCTAACGGAACTGTCAAACGAAGGACAGCATTTTACTGCTATTCCCGGTATCCAAAAGCCTTCAGGTAGGTGACAGACTTTCATGCATGCACACCTGGGCACAGTCGAGAACACGTCGTCCACGGTTTTGTTTACCTTACAGACGATCTGATGGTGTGTATCTGCTTCACATCCCACATCTAGAGAAACGATAAGTGCTAACCTCTCCACCAAGTCAAGTCATTTGATGCTGTAAACAGGATAAACAAAAGACAACTTGTCGCTAAGCGACATGATCAACTCTCACTCAGGAATGTGGACCGCTGAAAGCGATAGGAAGACTGGTAGAAGTGCAAACCACGAGAACGTAAAAAGAACCAACCGAAATAGAGGATCCAGCCTATTTAAATGCATGTATTCAACGAACAGACTAGCTGCCATGTTAGCTGACAACAACGAAACGCAAATTGCGACGGTCCAATCAAATTGCGTTTGGGCCAATTCCAAATCTGCCAGCCACACAACAGACTGTACATCCTCTCCACAAACTACAGAGACAGAAGAGAAAGTGACCAACTATCCAAATTTTTACGCTCATTTCGCAACCCACAAGATTCACGTGGGCAGCTTTCAGATGTAAGCAAGCCTTGTCAGTCTGGATTATATTCCTCCGCTCTGCTGACCATACAGAAGCCTCTTCAGGGTTTCCTGCCCGCCTATTCGTCAGATGTGTCCCAGCCGACATAGACGGTTGGATGTAGTTTAGCGCGCATTCTGTCAAGATGTGTTCGTCACTGTATCTGACACTCGTCCATTATAATTTGAACGACATTTTAGCCCCAAACACTGCCCGTTAAGCCGGCTCATGATACGCACTTGATTGTCGTATCAAAAGGTTGGTAGGATAGTTGTGATGTACTATTCATAAGGTTGCTGAAAATCCGTCGACAGCCCACGACCGGTATCGCCCTTCCTGGGGCTCATCAGGTAGGCGCAGTCCCCGGGTTTACGTCAACCTTATGTTCTACTTGAAACCAAATTGCACGAAATTCGCAAATATACACTCATTTGCAAACTAATTTGGTTTTGCGAGAGAATCACCTGGAACCCAGCTGAACCTCTCGTTTGTGATGTCTTCAGGCAACTGAATGTGCTGCACCAGACCGCCTCATGTTTCAGTCGATACGATTTTCGAAATATCGCTATACATGTATATATTTGTAACGTTCTACTCATAAGGTTGCTGAAAATCCTAGAAACACCACAAAAGAGGGGTTCAACAGGATTCCAGGTGAGTCTCTCGAATAACCAAATTAGTTTGCAAATGAGTGTATATTCGCTAGGTTGGTAGGATCTCGCCCTGGGGGCATCGTCTCTGGTTATTTTAAACCAGTTTGTTGAGTTTCCAAAATGCCTCGCTCAACTTGACCCCACCAGAATTCATCTCACGATTGATGGTCTAGTCAGTAATTAGTGTACTTCCGAGATACTACGAATCTTTCCAATGGTCGATGAACTCTCATCACGTGGAGGAATCTTGGGTTCTACATTTGGCGTAAGATGTTGTACAACGAAAGTCTTCCTAGAGTTGGTGCGCAAGCCACATCTGCGCTTGTGAGCCGCGAAATACTCAACTAGGAGTTGCAGTTTACCATGCAAACACGAAAATGTAGACCTTGATCCGGTGGACCAGACACCTTCCACCAGGACTCCTAGCACACACACACGTCGTTCTCGAAAGCTGCAACCATTGCACTTGGCAAGCAATGTGGTGGCATTCGTACCAAAGGCTTACACCCACAGCTCAGCAGATTGATGTTTCTATTGATGTCAGGTGGTCATTCTTTCTTTCTTTTTGTAGACTGGCACTAGTAAGTCACACTGGAGCAGTAACGCATAAAACACAAGATCAAGACCACGAGATCCAGCACGACTAAGTTGAGTACTATTCAGTTTCAGCTCGATTGTCAGTCTATCAGTTTTAGAGGTGCCTATGAAAAATCTCCGTTTCGAGTGGAGGAATCGCAACTTCCGGTACGAAGATAGTTACTTCAAAAGCAGGAAGTTTAATCGAAACATTTTACGCATCACTTACCCGTTGGTTTCCGCTACATATGAAGTCATATTTTAGCCACGGGACACCCGCTCATCAGTAGTATCTAGTAAGTCTGAAAGTCAAATCATCGCAGGACATCTCCACTACATTATCTCAATGTCACTGAACAGTACTGAAGTGCCTATCGTGAGATTGTTTTTCGTAAAACAACAAGGAAGTACTTGCCAAGGCGATGACACGCATATTGTGAAGTCAAAAACGGATCATTTGAATTCAGTCACAAAAGTGACACAAAAGCTTCGTCAGGTCAAGTGAGCCGGTCACCAAGTTGGCCAGGTTTTAAGGCAGACGGGGAATTAATCACTAAGACGTTTTCCCCCGACCTTATGTGTCATACAGTCTAAAAAGGCCAGTGCACTCGAGGTTGCTCTGTCTCCATACTAAATTTGATGTTACATGCTTTGCACCGATATGGACTTACATTCGTTGTTTTGGTGAGTGCATGCCGACGGGGTATCGATCAAATAGTTAAATGATCTATTTTTGGTTCCTCTTGTGCCAATCAGCAAGAATGCTGTGGATCCCATGACTGTCTAAAAGAAAGCAAAATCTGATCAGGAAGATCCACACATCCGTGGTTCCACCTGACCGGTAAGTTCGGATAGACTATTTAGTTGATCGGCACAACCGGGAAAACTATTGGGTTGGTCGAACCGGTGACATCGGTCAGGCATGACAGTTCAGATGGTTCCAGTCTGCGCTCATAAAGTCAAATACCCGCTGATGAGCTGGGATAAGAAGGAATACTCCGTCCATGGATTTCTTTTTTTTTTTGATGTGGACTAGTCTGGAGAATTGTTCTAAGTCTTAAGGACAATGCAAGCGAGATTGACCTATCGCACAAGTGCCCACCACCAAAATTCGTATTCTCTGATTAGAAACCAAAGGCATACTCATCACTGGCCAGGTTATCCGAGCAGTGTGGGTATCTTGCCTTGGTGTCACTCTAGTTAGCCATGACACTGTGGGTCGGATGTATACAATGTTCTGTCAGTCTTATGTCACAGAGCCCCCAAATTTCAGGTTGATGATGAGTAACTTGAACTTGTTAGTTACTTAACCTCACCAGACTAGTTAGGAGATACACAAGCATGTGATCTACTGGTTTCCGATAAAAAGCAAGTCTACTTATTTTCTTGAAAGAACATGGCTCACAAGATTGCTAAAAGCTGTTCGATGTCCCATGACCGGTTTTGTCCTTCTTTGGGCTCATCAGGTGGTCGCAGTCTCCAAGGTGCCCTCAACACTATAATCTGAATTGTACACGATTCGCAAACTACCATAATTTGCAAATAACTGTGATCTTAACGGGAGAATCAACTGAATCCCATCTTAATATCTGATCTCTTATGATGCCACCTAATTGTTGTTCTGTCGACTGGGATAAAGAAAAGTAGAGAATTGTGATCGTCATAAATCTACCCTTACATTTGTCTGAGCTAAAAAGGTTATAAAACGTGTGAAGTTCATCACATGTTTCACGTAATGAAGAAAACAAAGGTATGCCAAAATGAAGGCGTTCAGTCACTAGACCCGAAGCTGTCATTTTGGCGCCATCCGTTTTTGTCCGTAATAACGCTTCGCAACCCTATGCATCGCAAGGAGTCTATACGTAATCGGTAGCTAGGGCTAAGATCATAAATGGGTAGCATAGAAGTCGCTCATATTTAACAGCCATTCCTAATAGCATCGTACATGTACACCCAGTTATATTGCTCAAAACATGGGCTGTTTTCGCAAGGTGTACGAGGCCAAAACATAATTCTGAATATAAATCGTAATCATCTTACGTAACGTGAAAATTAACAAACAGAAAACTTTCCCCTTTGCATAACTCTTGTATGTTCGTTTGCCTTTCAGAGACTACCAAGGACAGGTAACAAAATGGGGATTTCGATTTCGGCAAAATTTTCCACCTGTAATAATAATAATTTGTTGCCTTGGTGAAGTAAAATCACACCGAAGATATACAGGTGTGCTTACTTATTTGCCAGGTTAACAATTGGTTTTAGTGCTGGCGTAACCAGGTGCAGAATGCATCAGTATCGTTTGCTGAAGCTAGGCGTGTCGATTTCTTTAACTTCCCAGATAATGGTGGAAACGGAATGATGACAAAACCAGTCTAACACGTTGAAGTAAGTTCTTTTCGAGTTTCGCCTGCTGTCACGAGAAAAATTCACCGTGTTTTTGGGTGAAGAATCTTTTCAACAGACTTATTACTTCAAAAAATGGAGACAGGCACAGTGGGTTTTCTATAATTGAGACTGTTAGGTCACGTGAGGTCCAAATTTTGGCCATTTTGACATGTTAATATAACTGGAGCCTGGTTGGAAGCCTTCTAATGATACAAATACTCAGTCCTTCAGTCAGAATCAATCGAAAAAGCCAGAAAAATTTAAAAGCCAGGTGGTTGATTTACTTCTGGGTGACGTTCCGTTTGTAACGCAAAATCTTTGTCCGGCAACTAGAAGCAGAAGAGACTTTGTACGCAGAACTAAATCCAGCGACTGCACCAACATCCAAAAAAGACAGAAAGTGAGGGAACCACACACCAGGATTGCTTAGATGAACAAACAAACACGGAAAAATCCAGATGAATGTCAGGTACCGGTCAAAGACCTGCTGAGAGCGGGACATATGGCAGACACGTGGCCTAGATCTGAAAAATAGAGATTTTAAGACAGTCCATTCAAGCCACGCCTACTGATGAGGGGGACGGTGGAAACTTCTAGGCAACAGAACGTAGAGCAGGAGCTTCCTGACGAGATCATGAATACCTAGCTCTTTAAGGTTGTCAATCACACATATTCGTTGGTAGAATTGGTAGAGGGCCCAACCTGAACTAACTTCAGGTAAACCCTATCCATCACCCTAACTTTCGGAGCTCTAGGCCATCCAAACTGCTCAACAAGAATAAAACTACAAACAAGGG
This sequence comes from Opisthorchis viverrini, assembly GCF_000715545.1. Taxonomy (NCBI): domain Eukaryota; kingdom Metazoa; phylum Platyhelminthes; class Trematoda; order Opisthorchiida; family Opisthorchiidae; genus Opisthorchis; species Opisthorchis viverrini. Next base: position 1,533,229 of record NW_008751676.1, read on the forward strand.
TAGCTTCTCAATGACCTGAAACAGAAGGACTGGATCCTGGACCTAACCCAAATTCGTGTAAGTTTCCTCTTCCTAGCCCATCGGACTTAACATCTGCTTAGTCAGTCTGCAACTAAGACTGATTCTACCAGTCATGGGAGAGAGATCTCTCGTCTATTGGTCCCCCTTCTGACTTGAATTTTGACGAGCCTAGCAACATAGACAGGTGATGTGACGAAGCATTTGTGCGGAAAACCATGCGCCACGCGGCAATAAATTTACCATTTATTTTCCGAACTTTTCTGAAACGACTCTTAGTGCTTGCTTCAAAATATTGCGCTCAGTTAGAAGGCAGCTAAACATGGTTGGAATGATTTTGGCAAGTCCTTCTGAGCACTATACTCCGCGTATTTGTTCGGGTTTCTGTTTCACTGTCGGGAAGATCTATATGGTAAAACTGAGTATTCGATACTCAAAATATGCTCGTCTCCACGCTGATTTGATTTGAAAAGGTGACCCAGCTGAATCCAGCCAAGTCTCTCCTTCATGATGATCTTGAGCAGCCTTGTGCAGTAGATTCAATTCATTATAAAGGAAAAATTCAGCCGGGTTCAGTTGAACCTCTCATTAATAACAAATTAGTGTGTAAATGCGCTGAGGTTGCGAAATGGGCACAATCCGGAACTTATTGCAAGCGGAAATTTGGTTACCATGCCTACCTGATTGGTTTCAAGAAGGGCAAAGCAGCTCTTGGACTGTCGAAGTGCATTCAACAACCGTGGGCGTAGTATGTTCCGTCTATCGTTATCAAAAGTTACGGAATTTGTAGAACTGACACCCGTAAACAATCGAAAATGGTTCATCACATCTCATGCGTCTGTGGTGCTTCTTGCCTGGGGTGGTTCACTTGAATCATCTGGCTTTTCGGTCACGTTGCTTAGTCGTGAACACCGTCGGTTCGGATATGTCCTGCATAGGCACTTTCATCTTTTTCGTTAGATGACTGGAATTCAAATCATTGCAAATCTAAGCCACTGCATTAAGGACAAAAATCTGGACCGGTACATTCCCGATTTTATGTAGGCCAAATAGAATCATCATATTGTTAGGACAGGCGATAAACTGTCCGAACCAAAATTACACGAATACAAGATAATGTCCTCCTTCCCTCTCCCGGATAGTGATGCTACAATTGGTATTCCTTGGCATAGCGAGTTTGTTCTTCAGCCAACAAACTGGTACATTGAAGTCCATACGGAAGGATTAAATGCAGGTGATAAGAGCTGGGTTTCTGGTCGTCATCAGCACAGTTGTTGAGGGGTTAAATGACGGTATTGAGATGACAAATCGAACTGCTCATATTCAGTTACAACGCAACTGTCTGAACAGCGTATCCAAACGTGTCCAGTTTTTGACACTCCGAATGTGTCTCGGGGTGTAGTTGCGCCAACATTCAAAAGGTCGGCGTACTGCCCCTTCTATGTATATCAGATTAAGTAGTAGGTGAATTTTCCTGTCAGCCACACTAGTACGTTTTCTTCGGGCCGGATGAACACCATTCAACTAGAAGACAATAGGTTACCGCAGATCGTCGATGATTTCACCGTTAAAAGCTTTATTTTCTGAAGTACATTCAGGAGGGAGAAAGTAGATGAAACTTTCTTCTATTAAAATGCATTCAACTGTTCACTGACGATGTCTCCTCGACCGCGCTTGCAAGCCAATTGCCAAGTTCGGCGAACAGATCAACTGCCATCTGATCAACCACCAGTAGTTTGGGGTAGTTCTGAATGGAATTCAGCATGACCAGACCGTTAAGTTTCCAAATTTTACCAACCAGAAGGATGTTTTGGGAAAACCTAGCAAGCAATATGGAAAAACCTGCAAGTGGCTCACAAATGGTTTGAGACTAGTCTGTTAGGCGTCATACTGAGTATCCATCAGCCCTTAATCTCGCCTTTCCCGCAAATAGAATAGTACCACATTTACGGACTTAGAGGAGACCCTTTTTGAAACGTTACTGTTTAGTTGCCATTGTTCAAGTCCTTTTATTTCATTTATCAACCAAATTGGTATATGCATGTTGTGCAGCCACTTGCTTCAACGGCACCCTCACCTGGCATCAACCATGGACTTCCTCCCTGTACCTTACTTGAGTTCCTTAACATCCGTCATCCGACATCTAACCACACCTCATTATCAAGGTCAGCTAATTTATTGCGTGTCACTATGATGTTAACTATCGCATAGTAACCGCATTTGTACGCCGCTGAATCTGCCTGCCAAAGCCACGGCCAACGGCTGCCAGACGTTGTTGACAAACTATTGTGCCGCTTCGCCAACTACGCCACTCGTTTACACATCAGTGTGACCTTCACGTTACCACGGCTGTGGAAAACTGTAGCCTAAAGCCGATTGATACCGAAAAGCATGAAGGTGGAGTAGAGTTGTGAGGTCGTTTCGGCGTGACATCATCGTGGGAAATGAAGTGAATCCAAACGACATTCAGTGTCACGTCAGTGCAGACTCGATGATATTCCGGTGCCATCGGTCAGCACGGGAAACCCGTAGAAACAATATGCTCATTGAATCTCGTGGATGAACTTCAGTAGCGACTGTGGAACGTGAATAAAAAGTTGAATGGGACGAGCCGGGTGCAAATCTCCTGGTCAATCCTGGTGGCACTGACATACATTGAAAGTTGCAATTATGTTTATTCAAAAACCGGTGCTTCAAAAACGGTGCTTCAGATCGAAACTTCTGGGTTACGGACACACGAGAAATTCACTGCAATGGACGCAGTATTGCAAACCGATGAGGTGTTTCACACGAAGATGTCACAAGTTTCAGGAGGACCGATCAAACTAATGTGAATATGGATCATCCGGAACCCAAAGAAGACCTAAGACAAGTGGAAGGAGCCATGGAATTGAGGAAAGTTGTGAGCTACGCTTGACTTCGCAGTATTATTCGAATCAAAGAAAGGAGCGGGCCATTGGAACAAGTGGAAATTGGATAACAGGTGATATATCCTGAGAGTGCTTTACGTTTGTTTAGTTATTTAGTTAACTGAATGAAAGTTGATATGTGTGCTAGGGAGGTTGTTGAAGACTGGCCCAGTTTTACCACTGGTCTTATCGCTACCTTTTTTGGAAAGCAGGTGATGCCATTCTGATTAAAAAATGACCCCCCCCCCTGATGAAAATCCATTCCTCAGCGGAACTGGCTGTTAATTTGGCTTTCAGAACCAGCCATCTATTATTTTCAGTGTTGTGAACCTTGCGAGTTGTTTTCTTCGAAAAATATATACTATATGTTGTGTCATGGGTGGTCATCTATTGGTTACGCCTGCACTGATCCTGCCAGACTACGCGATAAGGGGAAGACAGAGAACCCTGGACATGGCTGTATTGTCAGGACAAATCATACAGAGCTTCTGCGTAAATATATATAGGCTGACTACAAGGGCAGATATGGTCGTTCACTTGTTCTTCCTGTACAGCCAATGACGTTGTTCCAGTCATGAACACTTTCAGACCCACTCCACTGGTCCTATGTTGCTAAGCCGGGTTCGGTGAGCTCGGCCAACGCGCCTCCTTTCCGTACATGTACCGATAGTGACCTTGGGGATGCGTCACTCTCTGCACATGTACTTTTTCCATGTCTGGGCGCGTCCTGACAATATGGCACTTCGAATATCGTGCCAACCGGAACGTAAGGCAGCCTGTTTGCAGTCTATTCAGCTGAAGAATGTCATGAAAGGGATATTCATCTGGAATTCATTTAAGTCTCCCATCGAAACCAAACTGGTGTGCAAATGAGTGTATCACGCGAAGTTCGTGAAATTTTAGATCAAATAGAACAGTGTGTACCCTCTCGCTCTCGAAGTTGAAATTTTCTTCACACTAGTTTAACTAAGCTCAAAACGGACGGGTCACATTTCCGTCAGCCACTGTCATAACTACTCTCAGACTGAATGATTCTACACTGTTCACGAGCGTCAGTGGTTGCCTCGGATGTGCTACAACACGCCTTGTACAATAAGTCTTTTCGAAGCAAAACTCAGCGTTCAGTATGACTGGATAGTTGCGCACATTAGCCACACAATTAACCCTCCATCCCTCTGAAGTGCGACCAACCATCTGGTACAACCATATTTAGTTGGCTGTTTTTCGATAGATATTACTTGAACAACTGCCATTTTCAACAGGTTTACCAAACAAACATGAGTAGCCATTGGCAGCCACCACTGTCAGCCACCCCTGCACAAATGGTACTGCGTACCACCTGCTCAAACTCACGGGTATCGATCCCGACGTTTGACTAACTGATCGATAAACTCACAGACTGACTGTATTCGAACAGTATGAGAGAGAGCACTCGCTGTAAACAACGTAGTTTGTTTTCACGCGGAGATAAAGTCCATATTTATCCTGAAAACACTAGTGTCCTTCAAACGGAGCTTAACTGGAAACATAAGTTAAGAAAATACGTTTTACTCCTGGCATATTTGGGAGTAGAGATGCGCCCCATCTGTTCCGAATTCCCCAGGGGAAGGAACTTGATGTTTTCTTATGTGTTCCAGATGTTTTCAGTCTATTTTGGTAGAAAAATGTCACATGATATTCGATAAGAAGGCGATTGTAGTGTAACATAAACAGCCTTGTCAACCCCAATTATCTGGGTTCAGACGAGCCAGTGAACACTTCCTCCGAGTTGTTCTCTTCACATGGGTGAAAAATCTGTTTGCCAGCGGTTTGCTCTGTGACTTGGAATATTGTCTAGAAAGGCCATTTTCGGCAGTCACTTGGATCCTGAGAAATGAGTGTCCATCCTTCCATGGCTGCAGAAAAAGTCAGTTTACCACCGACGCGTGTACGACAACAATACACACAGTTAGTCCTCTCGCAGCATTATATGCGTTTGAAAAATATGGTAATCGATCAGTGGCCGACGGTCGCCGTCATGAAGAACCTGGATGCTACAGTGGGGTAACGGTTTGTACACCTCCATAATCCACTGAGACGTACTGGGAAGTGTACGCATGACACTCACAAGGTTTCTCATACCGGGTTGGTCAGCGGGCAGAGGCCTGACTAACAGGTGACATTTTGCTCGGTCTTGCTCCAACCCCCTTTGCTTTACGGTTAGGCTTATGAGCCAAACTTTAGTTGAAAATCCTAATTATTCTTCTCCATGGGTTCGGAGACCCTGGCATTAATCCAGCCCACGTACAACCATGATTCATCCAATTAACAGCATTGTCATGCCACATCCGCTGTCGCTTGTTGCTGCCAGTCGGATCCCCTTAATTGCTACGTACATAAGGAGGCTTTTCTTATGACAGTGACGCGCTAGTGTCCTCATCTGAAGTCAATCTCAATAAAGATAACACCGATGATCATCCGCCGAAATCATCCATTTTGAAACCACCCCACCAGCTATCCCCGTAAATGGGTTTTATGGAAGTGATGCACACTTTTAACCTTGTGCATCCTACTCAGTTATTCAAAAATAATTCGCCCTCATCAAGCACGTATCTGTGCACGAAATCCCCTGGACTCATATTTTCCAGTAGATATCTTGCACTCACTTTTGAAGGTTGCAACTAACCCTGATAAGTGATCGATGTGATCCATTTGACAGGGAATCGGTTATTGATCGTTCGCAGCTCTGAGAGCAGGCACGTGAAGTTTTGAGTATATATATATATATAATATAAAATATATATATTAATTTTCCTAACAATTCTGTTAGATTGCCTTGTCGCGACACCAGCTGCCTCATGGATTAAGCTGAGTGACTATGATTCGTTTGAAGCCCATTATTATGCGAAATGGGATGAAGCAACCCATTCTAGTCCTATATTTGTGAAGCCCTAACGAACATTAGCATTGTTTGGTTGTCACACAGAACTGCATGGTTCCTGACTATTTGTGTTTGGCCAGGCACAACAGAAATGTTCGCCGGTGATCCAAATGTCATTTCTGGACACCCGGTACGCACATCTTTACCTTCTCAATTACCGATGTGGACAAAAATCTTGCAGATTCAACTCGATCAAAATGGAGCGATCACATCGTACGCAGAGCACCAATACATAAGGCGATCTCTATTGCTTTTCTACCAAAGGGTTTGGTTAAACTTTGTATCAATTCATCAGAGCCCAACAACGAAACGATCCCTTCACTTCCCGTAGAAACAGCTACTTTGGCGATGAAATGTTGTATTAAAAGACGATACTTTCTCTCTAGGGTGAATTGGTCAAGTGGCAAGCTTGGAGCTGTCCTGCAACAAGCCAGTTGGAAGCATCCCGGCTCCTGCTTCAGTAATTTGGTTGGCACAAATTCAAGCAACTTATGAATAGAGAAGCTTTGATTTGTTCGACGAGCTGAGCAAGCTGATTGAAAACGTTTGCTCAACAATCAAGGTGACATAATGAGTGCATTGTTTGGGAGCCGGGCGAAACATAGCGGTGGGTCGGTGATTGTATGTTGAGTAGTGTTGCGTGTGTCTTCCCATACGTGCTGCTAGTTGGGGGCTGACTTTCGGTCACGATTGGTCGTTCGGTAGGATGGTTCTACTGGCTGTTCTGTTTCCCCGTGTCCTTGCACGGTGGTGACGTTACCCCTGAGCTTGGCTTCCCTTGATCTCGCACTATTTTCAGTGTTGAAGTGGTCTCCTTGCTTAATCTCTCTTTACTTCACTTTGTGACCTTTGATGATTTGACATCAAGCTTGTTTGTTGATTTGCTAATCCGATGGTCGTCTTTTTTTTAGTATTTCGGTCGGGAGGCATTGTCCTTCGCATACAGAGGTGAGTAAATTGAGTTCAACAAGTCGGTTGATCAATTCTATCGTGGAGTACGATGCCTCCAGATGCTCGCTTCCGTGTTCGTGTCTCTGCACGCCAAGATTTTTACGTTCCAGATTGAAAATGTAACGTTCTTGGTCTTCATGGTTATCAAGGATGAAGTTTCATTTCTCCTGATGGTAGCATTGTGCTCTTTCATTTGTGTGTATAATTTCCTCCCAGTTTTTCCAACGTAGAAGTTGTTGCATCTGTTACAGCTGCCTCGGTATATCACATTGTTTGTGGATTTTCGTTCTTGATATCATTTCACGTGAAGTGGCATTCGGTTTTCGGGCTTACAATCTGGCTTTGTGTGCAGGTATAGTCTTGACGTGTAGTTACTTTTTCTTCATGTTGCTGTTGTTAAGATGTCCTCTTCAAGTATGTCTTCATGGTATTCCTTGGACATCCATTGTTCTGGAAAACTCTGAATAGATGTATCTCCTTCCTTTTCCCTAGTTCTGTTTTGCTGCACATGATCACGTGGTAATCATCCAAACAGGACATAGGGCAACAGAACAACCAATGGAACCACCCTACCGAACAATCAATCGTGATTGAAGGTCATCCCCCAACTAACAGCACGTATAGTAATACACACTCAACACTACTCAACGCACAACCACTGACCCACCTCTACGTTCCACCCAGCACTCACTGCGTCATCTCGATTGTTAAATAAATAAATAAATAAATAAATAAATAAATAAATAAATAAACCGACTCAGTAGACAAACCGACGACCATTCACGCTACCTGAGCCACCAACATGATCCTCAATGGGAAAGTTTTCAGCTAGGAACAGCGAACGCAATAGTTAGAAACCCTTCAGGGGGACAAACCCATTGACTTGCTTTTATGACTTAAGGGAGTCCCTGTGAAGTTGTGGCGTCAATCAGAGTCTAAATTTCCCGTTGCACTAGGAGATTTTGCTTTCAGCTCAATCAGTTTGGTTTTTTTCTAGTCAGCACACATGGATACCTTTTATTCCATGCAGCCTCCTTTAAGTGTCTTGTTATGACATGACCTCGAATGGAGAATGTCAGTTTGAAAATGCATGACATCTTGTTTAGCGTCGATTGATGAAAGTCTACGACGGGTATGGGTCGGTACACTTCACGTTTCTAAATTCGAAATAAAAAACTTTCTAGTTTGAGAAGGTCACAGAAAGACCCACAAGGAACAAATAAGTCAAACTAAAGTCAGATATATCTGCTCGACAGAGGATACTGTTCAGAATGTTGTTAAAAAGTTGTATGACGGCCCACGACTGGCATTGCTCCACTTTGGGCAACTTTCCAGTTGCCCTCGGTCTTGTGTTCTGTTTGAATATCAAACTGTGTGCACTGCGTGAACTACACTCCCTTACAAATTAACCTAGCATTAGCGGTGGGCCCAACTAAATTCTAGCTTGATTTCTCGGCTATAATATTCTTCATTTTTTCGTCAACAAAGTATACCGCGATATCGCACAAATTGGGACATGAAACGTCCTTTACGCAGGACAATTCTTTGAGAAATGTCGTAAACGAAAGTTTGAGCCAGGATCCATTTGAGCCTCCCATTGGAACCAAGTTAGTTTGCAAAGGAGTTTATTTCGCCTAATCAGACAGGTGTTATAATCACCTGACGACGTTAACTTGGTGGTGTACGGCAGTAATAATCGGCCCATGTAAATCGGCAGGCTGAAGTCATTCCCTACATGTTGACCAATTAATGAATTAGTTAATTCGACTAATTGAATCAAAGACGCAACATCCTTTCTGAACTTTTTTCGTCTTGCGGAAATTTTTTCAGTCAACTCGCTTCAAAGTTTACTCGGATCTATTTGACGTATTCACGGATAATTCATAAACTATTTCCGAATGCGATGTGATATTTAAGTTGACAGGAGTAGCTGACAATTTCAAGTGCAGGGATTCGCCTATCATGTCTTTCTTGGAACCAGAATTTTTGGAACAAAAGAAAGTAGGCCAGGACTTCGACAAGTACACTTACTTGCATATCAGTTTGGTTTTCACGACAGCCTCAAGTGTGTCTCTAGTTTACGATGTTCTTCAAGTGAATACGCTGCAGACCGACCTCCTCGTGTTTCAGTTGGTACGATATTCGAGATATCGAGTTTCCCGTGAAAACCCAGTTGATATGCAAATAAGCGTATTTGTAGAAATCAGTCCAGTTTGGTTTCAAGTGAAACATAAGTTTTGCGGAAACTCAGGGACTGCGCCTGCCTGATGAGCCCCAAGAAGGGCGAAACCGGTCGTGGGCTGTCGAAGAGTTTTCAGCAACCTTGTGAGTAGTTTCGTTTATGAAAATATACTGCGATCCCTCGAATATCGTACCAACTGAAACATGAGGCGGCCTGTGTGCAGCACATTTAGTTGGAGAACATCGTAAACGAGAAATTCACTTGAGTCTCCCAAACCAAAGTAATTTACAAATGGATGAATTTGTCAAAATCAATCCAACTTGGGTTCAAGTAGAATATGAGGTGGACGGAGACTCGGGGACTGCGTCTACCTGATGAGGTCCAAGAAGGGAAAAACCAGTCATGGTCTGTCAAAGAATATTCATCAACCTAATGAGTAGTGTAGTACGTCTATAACCTGCGCTACTTTTGAAGAGTATCATGAGACAGATGGATTGATTCGCAAATTAGCATCAGCAGGTTTGGTAAGTTATTTGCCTTCTGTACAGAGCACTTTATTTCCGTAGCATTGTCGGCGGTAGCATATCAAAGAAATGCTTCCTCTCATATGCTTTTATTTGAAGTCACTGACGAATCCATAAGTCAGTCATGAAACCTAAATAAGAAACATCCTCCGGGAAAAATCTATCAGGTTGCTTTGCCGACGAACATCAATGTTGCCTGGCGCCGATTTCGTATGAACACATCTGGAATGTTAATGTTTCTTCGGTACTAATGAATGTGCCCCCATGTTTTTCACCCTCTCCCCTCCCTGGGAGGGGGGGGGTCGAAGGCCGTTTAGGAGGCTGATAAATCTAAAAGACAAATTCCTACAGTGCGTGTGTACTGTTGTGTCATCAAAATAATGACCTCTGCTATCAAAAGCACGTGCTATTACTAGGCGGCAAGTCGAAAATGCGAACTATCAAGGAAATGATTTCAACAAAGCAGATGTTTTGAAACACGAGTCTTCCGTATTTGCAGTGCCAGCAACCAGGCTGAATAGGGAAGCGAAGTTATCGCACACTTGTTTAGCCGCTTCGACCGCAACTTTGACCTCATTTGGCGAGCTTGGAGCGGCGCAAAGCGTATCAAATTCAACCCATCAAAACAAGCTGACAATACCAGTGCTTTGTAACATTTTCTGGTGGTGTGGACTTTTTGATTCCGAGATCCGTGTATCAAATCGCTGGAGACTTGCTAGAAATGATGGTGCATTTCTGAAAGCATTCCTCTAAATATACTCAGTGGTCTTTGATTGAATTGTCCTCTTGGTTTATGTTCTGCAATTTAGACTGGATGCGTGTGTCATTAAACATCAGTTTCGGCTGGGTGATCCGCTCAGGTGATCGAATAGCACATGTGAACATTATCTGTGGATACTTGTTTGTTTTTATTGGGATAACCAGCTCCGAACGTAACGGGACTACATAAAGGCCAATGGAATGACCGTTTTTCGTTGAGACAGATTTTCTTCACTCACCGTTGACAGATGAGTTGTGTTCTTAGTATCACTATTTTGACCGCTTGTACCCGAAAATGATCAATAGATCAGCCGGCTCGCACGTTCATTGACTTTTTCTGGTTTGGCCCAGCGCACCAGGCTATCAGTCAGCTTTCTAGACCGGGGCTCACGGTAATAAGAAGGCATTAGGGAGATTGTGGTTCACAACAGTTTTACTCATTTTTTCATATCAAGCTCGTTAGAACCTACACTCATATCCAATCTCCTCTTAGTATCACCCATATCAAACTCAGAAATAAATGCCGACCACTGACAAAAACTTTAAACTCGTTCCCGGATCCATGTGGCTTTGCTTGGGTAAGCAAATGCGTCAGGTTTTATAAAAAATCAAACTAGTGGTGAAACGGCAGAACTATTCTAAACTAGTTAACGATCTTCAAAGACAAAGTAATAATTACGATGCCATAGGCTTGAAGTTTCTACAATTGATGGCTATAGCCGCAAAATATTCCTACGGCAGTTTCGTCTTTGGTGGTTCATTAAACCGATAACTTAAGCCTGTGGATCGGGACTTATCATGTCCTGCTTGAAGATCATGAAGCCTTGTGATGGCTTGGTGTTAGGGGTTGGGCAATCTGACCCTGTAAACCATGCACTCGAATGTTATTACGGTCACCAGGCGAGTCTCAGTCAAGAAGTAATGTGTTGTCACCTATCTTCAAGACCGACAATTTTCGATTATTATTGGTAACTTGTGACAACTACAAGTCTGCGGCTTCTTAATTCTCGTAAAGACTTCGCAAAGACTGTGAGGGGCCGCGATAATTAGTCGAGAGTGAGGAAATTCAAAGTACCAACTGACATCTCATCTCGACCGACTACTGTTTTCGTACACATAACATCGAAAATCAATAACAGCTGACAGTCGACAGCCAGCGCTTCTTTCAAACTTAACTGTTCACATTGCTGGAACACAAATATCGTACCCAAATAGTCTTGGATGTACGTTAACAAAGAGGAAAAACGGCTGACGGGAGTGCTAGAAGATCTGGACATTTTAAAATTAGATTTTGTCAAGAATAAAGCGTCATGTCTTCTGATGGCCAAATTGTGTTCTTCTATTCATGCACCTATTTCCTCCCAGGTTGTCTAACGTAGAATTTGTTGCAGTCGGTTGGACATGCTACGTTACTTCTTTTGTTTTTATCAACGTATTCTTCCGTCTTCGGATCAGTTTCCTCAGAAAGTCGATTCCGTTTAACAGCACGTGTATTAGCCCATATGAACGAATGCTAAACGTACAAACCCTGGATCACCACTACCTGAAGTAGCCTAACAACGAAGTGTTGTTGTCAGCTCGACTGACCTTTGCGATTAGAGTATCCAGCTCAGCGAACAAAGATACCTGGGCTACCGAATTTCGTCTCAATATCAGGTCTCGGGGTTGCATATGTGCAGAACCAAAGTGTGAATGAGTCCGTATCCAAGATTCCTCGAACTGACTAGCCGGGGTTTTGGCCAGCAATTTTGTTCACCCTGTTAGCACTTCAGGGCGCATCCGCCACTTGACCTGACGATCACTTCTGTATCTCCCTCATCCATTCGATCTAAAAGTTTCTATGTGACTTGAGGGTATAACCTCATACAGAAAGTGAAGGAAAGATGGATATAACTGCTCCGCAGATTATCATTGGACGTCTCTGAGCGACCAAGTTGGGACGAACATGGATAACATGGGCGTGCAAATTTGTTGCAGTATTTTACGCGTTGCATGCTGTTCGGGCGATACAAAAGACAAACAACCCTTGAATGACGTTTTATTGGCTAATTCGCTTGGGAAGAAACATAAATCACCCAACATCTGTTTTTTCGTTGAACTGTGCTTTCAAAACATTCTGCCAAATCTGTTGCAATAAACAACTTGAACCCGAAGCTGTTCGTCCGTTTTATATAAGGAACAAGACAGAGAGATGAAGAGGCTATTGCACCGATTTCCCCAATGACATGAATTGCACTTTTTGGCAGGAAGGTCATTCGCCTCGTGTTAAAACGAATTGCTGTTACGCTAGTATGATCATGTTATCTATCCTACCTAACCTTCACCTCTCATAAACATCTTAAAACGTACCAGGGTGTAGCGGCACATGCAGCCAGCGTCTATTTCTGGGCCTGAAAATTTCGGTATTTCAAACTGGCCAATACCCACCCCCCAAACCACAAGTACTGTTATACATTAGGATGGATATATCAAGTAATTTTAGTTGGTTATTCACCTGTCTACATTGGTGCAATTCAGGTTCTGGCAATCTCGGTTTTACAAGAACTCGCTCGGTACCGAGGCCGATTTAAATTAATTAGGAATCCCCATTTATTTTTGGCTCATACGAACGACTCGGTATTCCGGTTGGTTCAAGTTGATTACACAACATTCTCTATTATGCAGACGTGACACACTACACATATGGTTGCTGAAAACTCCTCGGCAGTCCACGGCTACCAGCCAGCGCCTACCTGTGGCAAGCGACCTCAGTGAAAATGGTGATTTACCCGTCTGGCCCGGTAGAAATACTGTAAAGTTGACGATAATGGTTGCCGCATCTGTCCGATACTTATTCCTCCTGGAAACGAGTCACTTGCTGATGAACTGAGTGCATTCGCCGTTCGCCTACCGGAACACTGCTAACCGGCGATATTCTAACTTTGCTTCATATACTCTTATAATAAATATGTTGCTACGTTTAGACGAAACGTACTACTCAGGAGGGCGATGAAAAATCTTCAACAGCCCACAAGGATTTCGCCCTTCTCAGAGCTCAACAGGTAGGCACAGTCCCGAGTTTCCGTCACTCCTATATTGTCATGTTGCTCGGGACTCAATGGAACTCCGTGAGGTACACAGTGCTACTGCATCCCAGACGAGTCTCCCGTCAAGACCAGATTGGTGCACAAATGAGTGTATTCCGCTAATTTCGTGCGATTGGGTTCGGGTGGAACATAGGGTTGACGGAAACTCAGAGACTGTGCCTGCCTGATGAGCCGCAAGAAGGGTGAAACCGGTGATGGGCTGTTGAAGAGTTTTCAGCAACCTCATGAATAATGTATTAGGTATTTACAAAGTATCGCAATATATAGAATATCGTGTCAACAGAAACATGAGGCGGCCTGGTGCAGCATATCCACTTGCCTAAAAACATCATTAATGAGATATTCAGTTGGGTTCCAGGCGAGCCTCCCACAAATGAGTGTATATTCCGTTTTTAGCTGTCTTACTTCTAAATAACAAGCAAAAAGTACGCAATAAAGTGAGGTGAGTTGAAAAGAATTAACAGAACGTGTTTTTCTAGCAAATGGCTCATGGAATACCTGAGTGGATCTGCAATCAATTACTTACCAACATGTGCGCCAGTTCAGATAAACTGATTCAGTTACAGCCGTTTTGCGCTGACGGATTAATGCCAATCCGCTTATCTCGCCGGTTGCATGTCCGGGGTTTACAACAAGTTCTGACTCTAAAAAGTGCAAAACTCAATTTTGATTTATTTGTGATAATAAAATGTCTGTTCAACAGGGGTCCACCCCAATCTTTTTTCATCAATTTATCAAAGGTGCGAATAAGTCAGTGGTAATCAAGTCAGCAGTATGAAGCTACAATGCGTATCAAGTACCCGATCGCTCTACACCTGAATGCAGCCATAACAAGTGCATTGTAGTTGAGTTACTTACAAACTGACTTCATGCAGTATCCTAGCTTAAGTGAAGAAACACAAAGTTAATTTTAAGCTGGTCTATTCTGTATGAGTCCTGAAACCCCAATAGTAGTATTTTTTCAATACTAGTATATCTCTGAGTTTCACATTCAGCGGATTCAGAGTTGCTCATCTTACATTGGAGCGTTCAAGCTTGGAATAGTGCTTAGGTGAGATTTTGAGGTGAGTGTATCATAACACATTGAGTGGACAGAGCAGTCGCAAGTTTGACTTCTGAGAGGCCAATAAGCAAGTCTTTGGGTTACATCCATTGTGTTCACGGAGGTCCATGGAAAAATTTACGGTGTTTTTACTTCCATACTGTCACGGGCCCTTAGGGACTAACAGATTTTCGCTTCGTAGTTCCGCTGCTTCTATATGGGATAACTCATTTCTGACCACTCTCCCGTACTCGGTCCTGAGTGACCAGTTTACATGCCCATTAAGGTTCACAAAGAAGTTTCTTTGTAGTACACTACCCAGTTCGAACTCCTCATAAGTACGGGAAGCCAAACATTTACTTACACTTTTAGAGTCTTGGTCTTGCCCCGAGCTTTGAGCAAAATGATTGCATCAGTCTGGTAATCTTCGCCGCCTGTGGTTCATTCGACCCAACAAACTGATGAAAGTGGCCCCACTCCCGTCCAAGTGTCATCGGTGAAATCAAAACGAAACAAGAACCAAAAAGAAACTTATTTATTCCCAGACTGCTGAAATCCCGAAATTAAAGCCGTAAATCTTGAGATGCACTTTTCAGAAAGTAGAAGACGTTGCTGGAATTATAAACAGAACGCGGAATGTCTGCTGATCGATTTAGGACACGATCTCAGGGTTGAAGAACAAAGTGGCCATTGAGTCTTATCTGATTTCATGACAATTTTCCCATTCATTTGCTTACTTCGCCCATGTACTTTTACTCTCCGTTTGTTTCGCTTATTGGTATCTGCCACTCACCTTGCGGCAAAGGCCGTCAAACACCTGTGTATTGGTATTTCCTGCGTGAATGTGCGCAGCTGACCTACCTACCCAAGGGCGTTCGTATCCCGCTTGCTGAGCCTGACTTGAATTGTTTTCCCATGAGTTTCGTGTAATCGCACCGCCAATGAGAATCTCGAGACTGTCGTCGGAAAGGACGACCGCAAACCAAACTAACTGAGCCAATATTCCCCTCGCCGTTGTTTGTGCACTTGCTGACACTACAAACGCGGGCATTCGAGGTTTGTCGTATACATTTGTTTACTCTTTTGTATATAGTACCGTAGAGTTTCGAACCCAATTCTTCCTATTGCTATTCGGGATTGTCCAACTTGCGCGTTACTCAAAGTTCCGTATCGGGAACCTCAACAGTTGCCTTGAAGCTTGGCAAATCTTAGCTGATGTAGGTTACTGTGCTGTATCCGTCTCTTATTCTACAATATCATTCTGACTGGATGTCCCGGTGATGCGTATGCGAACTACGTTTGCTGGTGGTTTTTCCTTAGATCTTTGCTTATCTCGTTGACACCTTTTCCGTTAAACTGTTCACAGTCTTCTTAGGGGACACTACTCACAAGATTGCTGAAAACTCTTCGACAGCCCATGAGCAGTTTCGCTCTTTTTGGGGCTCATCATTTAGGCGCAGTCCCCGAGTTTCCGTCAACCTTATGTTCTACTTGAACCCAAATTGGACTGTTTTTTTTAGAAGTACACTCTTTTGCAAATGAACTCGGTTTTCACGAGAGACTCAACTGAATCTCTCGTTTATGATATTCTACAACTGAATGTGCTGCACAGTTCGCCTGATGTTTCAGTTGGCAAATTGATTTGCAAGTGAGTATATTTCTTGGAAACAGTTCAATTTGAGTTCAGTTAAAATATAAGGTTGACGGAGACTCGGAGACTGCGCCTACCTGATGAGCCCCAAGAAGGGGAAAGCCGGTCGTGGGCCGTCGAATAGTTTTCAGCAACCTTGTGAGTAGTTTCCTTTATGAAAATATACTTCGATATCTCGAATATCGTACCAACTGAAACATGAGGCGGCCTGTGTTCACAGCCTTGTTTGACCTCATTAGTTCTTTTACTAAACCTGTATCAGTATGTTTACGTATCCATTTCAGTAGAGTGCCACAATTCCGTAACCACGCATTCTCTTCCCGTTCTTGTTTGTATTGATCATTCCAGTTGAAATTAGGTTTATTGTCCTCATATAGGCGAGCTGATGTTCAGGGAATCTGGTTGACAGGCTTGTTCCAGTTGTTTTCTCCCAGCACTGCTCGCTGTCGTTATCTTTAATTTCCAGTATGTTGTAAGACTTCTCCATCCTTCTTGGTTTTCCCCGTGCTTTGGAAAGTGCCTACCGGTTGTGTTGGCTGGCTTACAAAATACAGTAATCCCACATTTTCAGAGCAGAAGGATGATTCTTCTGGCCTTTTGTTCTAGTCAGATATCGTCCAAAATACTTTTCTTGAAAACTTCTCAGCGATGGCATTCTTCGTCAAACTTTATCCATATTGTGTTACTTTGTGGTTTATTCCGCTTGAGTGATGTAAAAATACGGTCTTTCTTGTGGCCTTTTGGGTGTTTAATATCCCAGTTTGGATTTTAGTATGTTTATGTTGGGCTTCCATGAACATTCGTTTGTATATTCGATGGTCGTGTAATGACTAAATGAGAGCATGTCAACTTCTCATCCTTCCCATTCTCTATTATGAACGGAAGATCATCAACTACATTGACGTACAAAGTTGTACTTCGTCCCCGTTCACTTTGCTTGAAAAAATAAAATTTAGCCCCAAAAAACGATTAATCATAGTGCTGACAGCTCCGGTAATGCCCCTTCCGGTAGCTCAAAATACTATCCAGAGTATGTGGTCAAGCCGATATCGATTTGGAACTCGTTTTCCTCCGATCTAAAAACTCCTGTTACCGAACGGTAAATTCAGCCGGCAAAACAAGTAAACAGCGGGCGCGCGTCGAGTGATACAATCGGTTTGTTATCACCACTTTTCTTCGCTCCGTTTTTTCTGAATCGTTTCCACGCATCGGTAGCCGGGGGCTGAAATTCATTGATGAGTCCTTTTTCCGGTTCACGTTTCTTACATCGTCTACAGCTACATTCTGTTCCTTCTTGTGAACTCTATTGATTGAAAAAACAGTAGTCTCAGTTTCCACTTGACTGGGACCCCGTGACCACCCTAGCGTAGCGGATATACTGGAGTGCAAAAGGAAACCACCCCTCCGGACTGAGAGGCAGCTTCACTCACAAAGAAATGCAGGAAGGCTCGTCAACAAATCTTCAACTGGTTTGCTAAAGGTATGTGGAAATAAAACCGATCACCAGAAAGGATCATCAGGCTCATTCTTCATGAAGGAAACTACTCACAAGGTTGCTGAAAACTATTCGACGGCCCACGACCGGCTTTCCCCTTCTTGGGGCTCATCAGGTAGGCGCAGTCCCCGAGTTTCCGTCAACCTTATGTTCTGCTTAATCAGACGATCCCATGAGCTGTTCCCGTAATTCTTAGTGCCAATTTATTTCACTTTCTGACGTTTTACGTTGGTTAATCATGATTATGTTCCTTCAAGTTCCGAGTTTAACTTCCCATGTTGTCTCTCACCCAATGATTGACACTTTTTTTAATTTAGCCTACTGGAAGTGAAACTGTGGTGCAAAATATGGGTGGTCCTGTCACGACCAGAACAGGCCAATACCTTGTTTGTCTGACCGGTCAATCTTGAGATAAAAAAGACTATCCAGTATCCCGTAGTGCTCTAGGTGTTTGGCCAATTTGAATCAAAGTCGGGACTATCGATTATCATATTTCAGCATGCAATTAGTAGGGAAAAAATTGTGTCATTTCTGAAAACACGTAGAATATTCATCTGGTCATCCTACTGTTCAATAAGAAGAACGACTTTTTCCCTCCTATTTAAAATTAGAGGTCGCACTAACCAAACACCGAGATTGCTGTATATCCATGGTAGTTAACAGATGAACTCGGTTGCACGGAATGTGGGGATGCGAAACCATCTGTGGTTCCATCGCTGTGGTTCGAGCATTTCTAAAGGACAACATTCTCGGGTTATTTCCTCAGCTCATATCCAGGTTGGTGGTCGCTTTGTTTCAAACTAAGCTAGCAGATGTCGAATACTCTCTGACCTAGCGTTGTTATATAAACAAAGTTATCCGATCGATTGCGTTGGTATAAACAATCGTATGCCAAAAAATGTGACAGTCAGCTTACAGCCTACAGTCGACAGGTGGGAATGGTGGTTTAATATAAGATTAGTTCGTAACATTTTTCTCAAGTTCTGATGGTCTGACGCTGTTGAAATGTTTACTGAAGGAATGTACATGTTCCCTGTCCCTTTAAGTGCCTGGGCTCCCTGCAGTTAACAGAAAATTTTCTGCTTGGTTGGGGTAATGTATCTCAAATCCCGACCAGCAGTTGATCTCCTTCGTGGAGTGCAGTCATGCCAATTTAGCATATTCTGTTTTATAGTCAACACAGCTACGTTTTCCTGAGTGACCTGGAGATTTAGAGAGATCTTACAAGAGGACAACACACTTAAACCCTGTGACCAATATATTCAAGTCACTTTCAGCTTGTTTCGCCGCCTATCCAGTGATCTTGAAGCAACAAATACTCGATTGAGATCGTAGCGCGCCTGACAGACTCCCTGTTTCCTCTCAGTCACCGACATGTCATTCGAATGAGCAAAGTGGGGTCGTAGAGAGAAGCCTCGTCAGACAGGCATGTGGAACTCACGCAGGTTATTCGTTTTTTCTGTGGCTCGATATATCCAGTTTTCTGGACAACATAGAAACCTAACACAAGCACATTTAAATTTGAAGTGATTTCCAAGTTGAACTCAAACATCAGTACACAAACGCTCCTCGAGATTAGGGAAGATCAGGTGATGTGACCATTTTGACCACTTTAATCGATCGCATTATGCACCACTATGAGAACATACAAAAGAACGTTCAAAACCATCCAATAAATCCAGAAATCCATAGAAAATAATCTCGAATATACACGGTGCCTATCTGAAAGCAGGTAATGAAACACGATATGACCACGATTCAAAATAGTTGTGCCCCCACAAACTAACTCAAATGTGTAATAGATACTGGGTGTTAGTTGATCAGATAGCCGCTGCTCACTCGAGTTAACAATATTCTGACGCTATAGAGGAGAATGTCGGTAGCTAAGGTAGTGTAGATGCGTAGTGGTGGGTTAGTGGGCCAGGTGGAGGAATACATGCGTTACAAATAAAGCTGGTTTTAAAGGGAGATAGCCAAATCCAAACTGAATCTTTTGTATATGATACCCTACAAACGAATGTGCCGCACATAAGCCAGTCTGTGTTTCGTTTGGCACGCTATTCCAGATATCTCAGTATGTTGGCTTAGCGGAACTTGCTACTCATGAGGTTACTGAAAACTTTTCGACAACCCGCAACCGGTTTCGTCCTTCTTCGGGTTCATCAAGCAGACGCGGTCTCTGAGTTCCCGTCAACCTTTTGACTGCCTGAAACAACATTGTATGCAGCAAAAGAACACCACAAATGAGGAGTTCTATTAGGATTTAGCTAGATCTCCCTTTAACACCAGAGTCATTTGCAACTACATACTTTTCACCTATTACGTGCAATTTAGTGCTTATGTAGAACATAAAACTGACTAAAATTCGAGGACTGGGTGTGTGTTCAAACAAAAGTGATGTAAACGTCAGCTATATCAAATTGCAAACTGAGGTTGCGTGAAAAATCATCAACAAAGAATTCCTATGAGTCGTGCCTCGACAACCAGTCCGTTAACCACGGCCGATAATCTGCAAGTAATGTGAAACCGACCGTTGGTTCTAATCAGCCTTAGCTTAATAGGACATGCCCTACATTTTTAAACTGATGCTTTATTCACAACTGCAAGTCGAAATCAAAGTTTATCGTGCCATCGATTCCTAAAGACTTAGGCACGATCGCCACGAGACTGGAGGACAAACTCAGCAAGAGGTTGGCATCAGTTTTCCACGGTCTTTTGGCAGAAAGTTTGTTTTACCTGAATCTGTTCCACGTGCGATCGAGGACTGCATGCTATGCAACATGTGGAGAGCTGGTTGAACAGGATGAAGCAGCGTTGAAACGAGAAACCTCCGGTTGAGCCACGACGGATGGGATTACTGGAAGCGTAAGCCTTTGCGTTGCGACTTGTGGTCTTCCCAAGCATGAAATCACGTTGCTCACTTTTGTGTAGATCTATCTACAGCATCAACGATTCACCGTTAATTTAGCCAGGGATTGAAGCAGATAGTGCCATGCATGACACGAAGCTATCCAGTTATAGTTTGCTTGGGCCACCAGTATATTTCCTTCCTCACTCTTTCCCATAGACCAAGTCATATCGGCAACGGATGTGCTGAAGAGATTGTGAACCTACCCTTCGCTCAAAGGAGCGATCGCGCTAGAGGGAAAGCATCGCGGACATGCGCGATCGTGGTATTTATCTGGCCAGCTATGCTAAAACTAGAATCAGTAAATCTGTCTGCTACCGCCATCGCGTAATAAACCATGAATTCATTTAGGTTATATTAAATGAAGATCAGGGAGTCAGTACTTGTCCGCAGTATCATACAATAAGTGGCGTACATGTTAAGGAAATTCCCACGCCCTCGCTATATAGTGACCGTTGGAGAATTTGTTAATATGCACTTGCGTATTACTATTAGCTATTCAGCGACCGTCCGTCTGTGTAGCTCGCAGGGATGATATCGGCCTAACCGAATGTAACTGGGTACTCTCACAGTTTTACAAAGTCCCTAGAGAAAGGGAGCACTCTACAACACTGAACAGGAACAGTATGAACTAGGCACAATTTGCCCCTAAACTATTTTGCTTCCACCAGGAGCGATCTCAACGAACTATCAGTCCTGGTGGAACACGAGAAGCCGCGAAGGTCCGTAATCGACCGCGTTCTCCCTCACATTTGTTTCACATGTTGGGCCTGATTCGAACGATGATATGTGTCCACTCGCAGGTGAAGGCTTATAGAACCGGAAAATACGAGTGAGGCTATTTGTTTTCGCCACCTTTACTCACATTGAAAGCAAACCCATAACTAGGAGACTACTGGAGCAACAGTGTCTGATGTTTCCCAGGTCACCACGGAACGCCAGGACCTTGAAGTCATCAGAGTGATGAGTATTTGCCCAACCTACCAAAGGTTACCTCGGCACGTTCCATGTTTTGAGCCCCTGAAACAAATTAACCATGGTCGACTTCACTTGATTGCTTCAAATGCTTGGAATGTTGAATCAGGGCAACTTTAAAGCACAAACATCTGGGTTGACAGAGTAGACGAATGAGGTGATTTTTTCCATTCTAAGAGAGAATCGGGGTCTATGTGTTGACGAAAGTCATGATTTTGAGAGCAGTGTAGGGGCTTACCTGCAAAAAAGATCCTACATTAAAGAGATTGGAACTGAGTTATACATTTTTTAGAGCCAGACCTTGTTGTGAACCCTGGACATGCAACCGGCGAGATAAGCGGATTGGCATTAATCCGTCAGCGCAAAACGGCTGTAACTGAATCAGTTTATCTGAACTGGCGCACATGTTGGTAAGTAATTGATTGCAGATCCACTCAGGTATTCCATGAGCCATTTGCTAGAAAAACACGTTCTGTTAATTCTTTTCAACTCACCTCACTTTATTGCGTACTTTTTGCTTGTTATTTAGAAGTAAGACAGCTAAAAACGGAATATACACTCATTTGTGGGAGGCTCGCCTGGAACCCAACTGAATATCTCATTAATGATGTTTTTAGGCAAGTGGATATGCTGCACCAGGCCGCCTCATGTTTCTGTTGACACGATATTCTATATATTGCGATACTTTGTAAATACCTAATACATTATTCATGAGGTTGCTGAAAACTCTTCAACAGCCCATCACCGGTTTCACCCTTCTTGCGGCTCATCAGGCAGGCACAGTCTCTGAGTTTCCGTCAACCCTATGTTCCACCCGAACCCAATCGCACGAAATTAGCGGAATACACTCATTTGTGCACCAATCTGGTCTTGACGGGAGACTCGTCTGGGATGCAGTAGCACTGTGTACCTCACGGAGTTCCATTGAGTCCCGAGCAACAGGACAATATAGGGGTGGCAGAAACTCGGGACTGCACCTACCTGATGAGCTCTGAGAAGGGCGAAATCCTTGTGGGCTGTTGAAGATTTTTCATCGCCCTCCTGAGTAGTACGTTTCGTCTAAACGTAGCAACATATTTATTATAAGAGTATATGAAGCAAAGTTAGAATATCGCCGGTTAGCAGTGTTCCGGTAGGCGAACGGCGAATGCACTCAGTTCATCAGCAAGTGACTCGTTTCCAGGAGGAATAAGTATCGGACAGATGCGGCAACCATTATCGTCAACTTTACAGTATTTCTAATGGACAAGACGGATAAAATCATCATTTCTACTGGATTCGCTTGCCAAGTGTATCCATACTCTTAAAAATTTTGTATTTCTGCGAAATTTGTAACTAAACTTAGAAGTCTATCATTCTAAAATGTTTGCCTGAATGCTCTCAACTACCTGTCAGTGGCTGTCTTACTGATGCTGAGATGCACTTGCGTTTGTACACTGCCGAACCAGGCCCGGTGGATCTAAACACACTTGTGAAAAGTTCGGTGTTCCCAAATTTTTTGCGAATTAAGCGTAAATTTCCGGTAGAATGTAACGCGTTCAAAGTACTGAAGTCGAAATTGCTCTGTGCATACATCCCGGTCAGATAAGTCGATGCGGATTGGAAGGAATATTACATGAACGAAGTTACAAGAAAACAGCTGACCAGAATCCATCGTAATCTGCATACTGAGGGCCAAAACTGTGGACACACACATCAGATTGTAGTTATGAAACGACGTATAGTCAACGCGGAACTCATTCTTGAGTCATTATTCTCGTTAAGGTTTAAAGTTCACCGTAAAAGTGTTTCACGCTCGTATACTCGCTTTTTACCCCTTTCAGCGATGTGCCTATCGTAGGCCAACCAAATGATTGTAGCGGACAACAATGTGTGACTCTAGGGTTTTGCGGGGTGGGTATTCTGTTCATAGCCACACCACTCTCATTTGTCGTTTGAACGGCCATGTTCCTGTTCTGGTGTAATTATTCCGGTGAGTTCCACACCAAAGGAAACAACGGACTCGAGTTTCGCTCCTATTAGTGCTCATCAGCAGTGCATATCCAATGACCGTGACGGGATCTGAACCCCCGGTATCTGATATGCGAAGCGAGCTTGTAACCACTACTCCACCAACGCACGTTGGACGCAACCGAATTATCCCTTCTGAACAGGCGAACGTGTTCACGCTTGAGAGATGTGATTGGCGTGCCCTACTCATCGAACGACGACCCAGTAACTGACCTGGTTGTGAGGATCGATTGACCCGCCAGTCAGGTAGCGTGGCACACACTTGAAACCCCACTGGGCAGATTTTTGGTTGCAATTTTGGGGTTTTGCGGGATAGGTATTTTGTTCATAGCCTGACTGGCGGGTCAATCGATCGTCACAACCAGGACAGTTACTGGGTCGCCGTTCGATGAGTCGGGCACACCAATCACATAGCTCAAGTGTGAACACATTCGCCCGTTCAGACGTGAAAATTCAGATGCATCCAACCTGCGCCGGTGGAGTAGTGGTTACATGGCCGCCTCGCAAGTCAGACCCCGGCACGTTCACTGGATATGCACTTCTGATGAGCTCTAATAAGAGCAAAACTCGAGTCCAGTGCTTCCCTTTGGTGTGGACTCACCGGAATAATTGCGCCAGAGCAGGAGGACAGCCGTTCAAACAAGAGTGGTGTGGCTATGAACAAAATGTTTGATTCCTCCCATTTTATGCATGACATTGATGTGCTCCATCACGCATCGCTAGGCAATGACCTTTTTAAAACTTTCGAGGTTTTACAATTATGTTTACGATTCTTTCATCAATGATTCCGCTTTGTTTTGTACTTGGAGGACTACTCGTTCATCCCCCAAAACAAAAAAGTCCAAACTCCTAATTTGGGTCCGCTGTTCGTGTACAAAATCTGGGGATCACATGCCATACAAGTATGTTTGTTCCTGTAGTTTACAACGTCCAGCGAGATGTTCCCCGAAAAAAAAACATGTTTGCCGGCCTATGTGTTTTTATACGTGTGGAAAAGTTCACCGGACAAAATGCTTTCAGATAATCAGAACTGAGTGACACCGTCTCAGGTGAGGGAAGCGGCAAACTACTAAAGTGTCAAAAACAATATCCGACAATCTCGCACATGTCCTGTTTCACGTGAGGCAATCCTATTTTAGGAACTGCCATCATACAGAGAGTAACTTGCAACCAATACATCAAGACGAACTTTCGCTTTCAGTTACTGATAACCCAGTAACTTCGCCACAGGGACTCGCTTCTGTTCTAGAAAAAGATAAACCATACGGTAAGAAGATGCGCTGCTTGCACGTGATGTTCTCGGGTCACATCAACCTTTCACTTTCGGGGAGGAGGCAATAACTGGGCTATTGTACTAGTAGTGTTCATTTGGGCGTTCCGGGATAATAAATAATAATAATAATAATAATAATAATAATAATAAT
>NW_008751676.1:1562624-1570564 GCF_000715545.1 Opisthorchis viverrini
AAAAAAAGATAGCCTGGTAGCCAGAAATCTATAACTGAGAAGGAATAGGAATGATTCATCGTAGGTGTGACATGCAACTCTATGCGGTCTCTCTCTCACACACTGTTCATACAGTCCTATGAGTGACTATGAACAAACTGATAGGGAGATTGAGCTACATATATCGAAGCCTAATTTTATAGATATATAAAAGCGGGAAATCATCAATCAATAAGTAGCTCAGAGGAAGAATGATTTCACAGGATCAGTGAAACTTTCATTCGATAGGTCAATGCATCACCACGTGAAAGGTTTTCCTGGAATGAAGGATCAGAGCTGCTAAATTCTTTGTAGGCGAGAGTTAACCACAAAGCCGATCAGCCGCTCGGTTAAGTGTTCAAACTGCCAGCTAGAAGGTCACGGATTCGAGACTCCATACTGGATGTTCGTGAGACGCGCGCTGCTGCTGATTCCCAGTAAGGACGAAACAGCTGTACAACACAACTCAGCTTTCCTAAATAGATTGGTCATAATTACAGGACAAAACCTCAATTAAAACCGCAATAAATCAAATGAAATATCTGCGGGATATGTGAGGTATATGAAGCATATTCATCAACCCACGGTCGTCCCCATTTCGGATGGACGGACAATCACATCAGCGGAGGGTATTTCATTGCGATTTACTCCAGTTGTGCTCTATTTTGTGTTCAGTTATGAAATAGTTCTGAATGGAATGGATGACTACACCGAAATGATCTACCGTGTAATTAGAACAGTCTCAAAAAATTACCCAATCTCTTTTACTGAGCGCTCTCTCTTACACGGCACTTTCACATACCGTAAAGGTTGCCTAACGCACACAGACTGTAAATGAATAGATCGGGTCCCGCCTGGTTTCACTGTTTTCTGATTATGAAACTGGCCTTCTCACAATGCACCCCCAAATAGTTGCCGGATTGTTGGCGGGTTGCACTTAGTGGAACTTTTCTGGATGGGAACCCTGAAGTCCATATTTTATTTGCTGCCAATAGCTGCCAACAACATATACGGAACATCATCATGGTCTTTATCGCTGATATTTTAGTCCACTTTGAACCGTTCATCTATGGTATGATCACCCATCGTAATTTAATTGAATTTAACCTCGAAGTAGGGAGTTCAGTGTTGGAACAAAAAAACTATGAATTGTTCCCAAATACGCAGAAAAGCCAGGAGATTGAGGTCCTGTAAGCTGGTTCGATTAGGCCAACGACGTTGAAATGATAAGTTATCGACACAAGCTGAGCAAAAAGCGAGGAGGCCTTTTGGAGCGTTCGCTCGAAGGAAATGTTTTCCACCTCCTCGGCGTCCTGAGCTCTTCAAAATGAGGAAAGTCATTTTGATTCAGTCAACTTCTGGATTGCTTATGGAAGACTGTAAGACAGGAACAGTTGTATCTCCTATCAATAATGTTTTCAAATGGTGTCAGGCAGGAATTTTGGCGGGATAACCGTTCATGCTAACCGCACCACCCACGTGAGGACCAATGTTCTGATATCAAAGCTGGAGGCACTCTTCTTCATTGGAAAGAGAACCCATGGACAACGCGAACTGCATCGGGATTAGCGCATTCAAAACAGCCAAGACATTGCAGGCGAGTATTGAGTTAAGGCTATATACGAAGCTCAAACGATGTAACTGATGGGTGCCCTGAGATGGATGTTGCTTGTTACGTGGAAGTGCACTGTCTACCTCCGAAGCAATCACGACTACAAATCTTAGCATGACAAGAGTAAGAATTCGGAAGTATCTGAGGGACTGGGTTGTTGCACCATACGACGGCGTTCCCAAACTGCATAACATCAATTCACCTAAGCAACTATTTTCGTCAGCTACAAGTTGAGTACCAGGTCTGATTTTCCTGCCCACTGAAGATCAACAACACGAATTGAGAGACCTTAACCTGATCAACGTTCAGTTCTCTGCTTCAAACTTCTGTTAGGCTTAGGTCTGTCTAAAAATTGGTATTACTGAGGTCAGCTTGATTACCGAGTTTGACATGTAGTTTGAGACCCAGCTTACAAAAGGATTTAACTTTTTCAGTGTCGTATCTTTGTAATGTACTACTCATAAGGTTGCTGAAAATCCGTCGACAGCCCACGACCGGTATCGCCCCGTGTTGAGTTGGCGCCCTTGCTATCCCGGCGAGCACAAGCATGTGGGTTTTTTTCGATTGCTAGTGTGAGGAAATTTGACAACTGCAATAGAAAACCAATCTATGGTGAAAAGCCGAGAAGCTCTGAAGAGCTGTTTCGTACTTACTTGAAATCATCAGCAGAGCGAATCCAACGAAACACTAGTGAGCGACTGATCAGCTGTGCGATTAGCTCCACTCAGACAGCACTCAGTGGCGCTATATCTTGTATGAGTGCGAGTTATTCAAACTGCTGATCAGCCACTCGTGGCTGTATTTCTGGTTGAAAACGATCAAGGTTCGCTTTTTTGACCGGATGTCTACGACTGTGATGGTTTTTAAACAAAACAGAATCCGCCTGATAGTGTCTTGTGAAAAAAAAACAATCATCAGTGAGTAATTGCGACATTTCCATAATGTGACATTTTACGGAATACGTAACTAGCAATTCGCCACACGTAAAAGTGCTAATTTTTACGCAGTGACATTTGACAGACTCGAGGATGATTCCGCTGCACGTGTTGAGTTGGCGCCCTTGCTATCCCGGCGAGCACAAGCATGTGGGTTTTTTTCGATTGCTAGTGTGAGGAAATTTGACAACTGCAATAGAAAACCAATCTATGGTGAAAAGCCGAGAAGCTCTGAAGAGCTGTTTCGTACTTACTTGAAATCATCAGCAGAGCGAATCCAACGAAACACTAGTGAGCGACTGATCAGCTGTGCGATTAGCTCCACTCAGACAGCACTCAGTGGCGCTATATCTTGTATGAGTGCGAGTTATTCAAACTGCTGATCAGCCACTCGTGGCTGTATTTCTGGTTGAAAACGATCAAGGTTAGCTTTTTTGACCGGATGTCTACGACTGTGATGGTTTTTAAACAAAACAGAATCCGCCTGATAGTGTCTTGTGAAAAAAACAACAATCATCAGTGAGTAATTGCGACATTTCCATAATGTGACATTTTACGGAATACGTAACTAGCAATTCGCCACACGTAAAAGTGCTAATTTTTACGCAGTGACATTTGACAGACTCGAGGATGATTCCGCTGCACGTGTTGAGTTGGCGCCCTTGCTATCCCGGCGAGCACAAGCATGTGGGGTTTTTTCGATTGCTAGTGTGAGGAAATTTGACAACTGCAATAGAAAACCAATCTATGGTGAAAAGCCGAGAAGCTCTGAAGAGCTGTTTCGTACTTACTTGAAATCATCAGCAGAGCGAATCCAACGAAACACTAGTGAGCGACTGATCAGCTGTGCGATTAGCTCCACTCAGACAGCACTCAGTGGCGCTATATCTTGTATGAGTGCGAGTTATTCAAACTGCTGATCAGCCACTCCTGGCTCAAAGTTGAATTACGTTCAAGCAACTAGCCAGGAAGTGGTGGGTTCCTCATGAATTTTCATTTCTGATGCTCCCCGATAAGGATGAATTTGTTTGTAAAAATTGTTAACCAGAGAGTGAATGTCCTGGTGTAATGTCACAAAGAAGCCAACTTTAATATCAGCCCCTTCCAACATAGCCAGCCTTCATGTAGAGGGTTGCAGGTTAGCCACATCAGGATCAATCACCAGGAACCAAATTCAGTAAGGCCATCGCATGTCGTTTTGTGGCCAAACAACCAACAAGAAAGGTTACAACGACGAAACCGGTCTTGGACTTTCAGCGGATTTTCATCCGTGAGTAATGTGTTTCGTCGTGGATACCAGTGACTGGAAGAAAGCCTTTTGTCAACTTGCTCAAATTTGTGGATAAAATGAGCAAGTAATCTTCCTGCTTTTTTGAGCCTCCTGTGTGTATTTTTGGAGATTATCAGCTGAAGAATCGAATATTTTCCGACGACAAGGTAGTGAATTGGGTCTCTGGGATGCCTAGATGCGTGGAATTCCTGTGGAACCTGACGACGCATGTCCTTTTCAGATCTGAATCCTGCCAGTTGATCGCGAATGATGTGTTCACTTATTGTGACGGGGCAATAAAGACTAGGCTTGAAAGGTTAGCATACACCCTCGCTACGAACACCTAGAATACGGCGCTTTAGTATCCTGCCATGAAGGGTAACACTCGGCCGGAGTTCATGGATTGTATTCCCTTTCAGATTTCTGTGGAATTTCCCACTTCTTGCCTAGTCCACTCCTACTTTTCAGACAAACCTACTTACTTATCCATAAACAGCCATTTCATCTCAAAGTAGTGTCATGATTTCCAAGATCCATAGGGAGCTGCTGCAGAAACATGTTTCAGAGGTCCGGTGGCAGTTTTGAAAGATACGTTTGGGATGCGATCCAGACTAGCAAGAATCCGGTCAGGCCAAGCCACTAATTCCACACTTGAGTTGAGAATCCGACAAAAGCAGGCCTCAGCTTATATTTCTTTTTCAAAGACTTAGGTTCCTCCTTCCGAATGCAACGTGGTCGTTCGATCTAACCGTCAATGGTCATTTTATAGCCGATTAGTGTGGAATACCCATGCGCCACTTACTGTTTTTATGCAAGCTACTTGTTAGAGTGGTGAATTCACCAGCCGCAACAAATATTGCCTCGCAACTAAAGTACTAAAACGAGGGAGTTGGACTGCTGAAACAAAAAAGAAGTTTGCAAATTCGGTTTTCTCGTTGGAGTAACACTCACCTACATTTCTTTCAGTCACTGTCCTTGTAGGCTTTTACCAATCGGTCTCAGGACCGTTATTGGGAGGTGATGCTTGAAAATTCTAGAGGCCCCTCTACGTTGTTTTTATCGACCAGAATCGCGTAGCAGTTTGTGTGGACTTCTGTTAAGTTGTAGTCCATTCCTAAAGGCTGACCACTGAGTGAATTCATTGGCTTCGCGGTATGAATCCTCCTTGTTTAGCTACTACAACAAGGAACCTTGCTTTCTTTAGTCTGCGCTTTGAGGTATCGAAATACGAACTTGTAATGATAGCCCTGTTGGCAAAGGTTTGCAAAGCACTGGGGCATCGCTGTTATCCTAAAGCGACCGCTGATGTGTTTTTGGACACTTATCGCGTCTGATGTTTTTAGCGCTAACAGGCCAACAAATGTGCCACTTAATAAGGTGCTCAGTTAATAGATGAGCCAGTCAGTGGTTTTACCAGTCTTCGAATGTCTAGTATGAATGGTACCAGTGGTCTTAGCAAACTCATAATAAAACACAGATGTCATTAATGCACATGGAACATATGACGAGCACTTCGTATGCAGGTCATTGATCAATTTTTTTTACATTATTCGGAAATTGCTAATGCTCTTGTAGTTCATCCGGGTTCCCATTCCAAGGCTGGACTGGTGATAAGTACCGAGAGACTAGTGATTAGATTTGGCCAAAATTACGATACATAAAGTCCCATTCAAACCGCGTTGAATGACTGTGTTGCAATGCGGAACCATTAATGGTGTAAACGATTCATGGTGTGCACCTTTCTGTAGATATTTTGTGTGGTTCAGGTCCAAGACATATTGTTTAGATTTCAACCGCGTATCGTGGATTACCTCAAATGGTGTGTCAGTCTATTTTAGGGATAACTTTTTTGTTATGTTCTATCCGTTTCTGAGGATATTCCGATGGCCCGTGATTCGACAAATTTCCGTGACGGGAGCGAAATTCTGTTCCTTTTAACTTCGAGCTACTCATGAGTAAATTAAAATGTCCACACTTCATATCATGCACCCACGTAGGCCGCTTTGAGCGGTCCAATCTTGTTTCGCAAAATTTATAGTTTGTTTCTGCAAAACCTGTTTCTGCTAACATGGTCCGCCTTTTGATCCAGTCGGAAAGATATTGTGAAGCAAGCAAACTTTAGGACCTACCCTTATTTGTTTTCATCATCCCGGTTGTTTCAATCGGCAGATACGCTCCCAGCTGCAGGCTTCTTACTCAAGTTAATGTAACAGTGAGGTGGAACGTTTTACTACACACCTCGAGTTTGCGTTCTGTTCAGAAAAACTCATGCAAGACTTTTATTGCCGGATGATGGTGTGGAGTAAGCCCCTTTGGATTCCGACTTAATCAATTCCATTTCTTGGTTTACCACGTAGCCTCGAAATCAATGCCGCATCGTCTGTTTGCTGGTCATTACATGCCTTGGGCAGAAGATTTTCCCTCAATTGGAAAAATTCTGAAACCGGCTGAATAGTCATCGTTTCAGAAGAGTATGGCAAACAATCAGCAGTTTTTTTATATGGGCAACGTTTCACTTTTGACAGAACATTCGTCCGGCCAATTGTTTAAGGTTTTAGAACGGACTGAGAACCAACCAGTATGGCGTCTTCAAATTACCGTACCAGATCAGTGTTTACTGTCAATTAACGGCTCTTATCGGACAGTTTGTTTGCCAAAGTATCTCGTTGATGGATTGGGGGGGTTCAACTTGGTTCTGATCGGGTTTGATTGATTTTCACTCCAGGGTGCTTTAACTGATGTATGGTGATCCTTCTGACCATTGAACATTAGTACTTTCTTTTTAACTTATCATTATTCAAATTGTACCACTTTCTATCGCTCACTAAATCTCAGCTTATTCCTCTTCTCTTCATACCGAACAACTTTTGTTTAAATGAAAGCAAAGAAATATGGATGCATACACACAATACAAATTCTGTACGTCGCGAAAGGCGTGTTCCATTCTTGCTGTGTCGAGTTACGCTGTCAGTGACCAACGAACTGTGAGCTGTACCTTCTCGCCTGTTTTTTATTCACTTGATTTAACAACTTTGAACTGGTATTTGTTGGCGTTATCCACTACATAATTGGTGAGCCCGAATTTTATTTCTCTTCCTTAGATGACCTAGAACTCCCGTATTCATTTTTTTCTCATTACTATCATGTCTGATTCAAACGATTTACCTATGGACTCGCAAGATATTTTGAGTTTAAGACTATCAGCTTACGGTATTCATCATCCTGGACTGTGGTTTGCTCAGGTAGAGGCAATTTTTGAGTGCCGTCGCGTTAGATCACAACAAACCAAGTATAGTTGCGTTGTTGCACATCTTCCACCTGAAGTTGCCGTCGAAATTGCTGACATCATCTACAAGAAACCCCAATGTAAACCCATACGATGTACTAAAAGATGCTTTGATTACGAGAACAGCAGCCACCGATGAACAGAACCTCCGTGTTTTACTTGCCGGTGTGGAACTAGGTGATCGTACCCCCGCTCAACTACTCCGACATATGACACAGCTACAAGGAAAGCAGGCGGTAAATGAGAGCATCCTCAAGGAGTTGTGGTTGCAAAACCTCCCTGGGGATATAAGGAAGGTCTTGTCGGTTGTTGACAAAGACACAACGCTGTCAAAATTGGCCGAACTGGCTGAGCAAGTATTTTCCTGCTACGGTTCTAAGCCCTCTCCTTCAGTGCAATCAGTAGCCATGACTTCAAACACACAGACCGAGGTTGAAGCCCTGAAGTAACAAGTTTCAGACCTTCCTCTACAGATCTCCCAAATTTCCGCCAAACTAACTCACCGCTCTCGCTCAACTTCACGCTCTCATCCTACACGTTCACGTTCATTATACAACATGGATCTGCCGATACCATCGAAAGTTTGGCTCAAAGGCACGTAATTGTGTCAAACCATCGTCAACAGGTAAACGACAAGGCCAGACAGTGACGGCGACAACTGTTCTAGGCCCCAACGTAAGTCGCCTTTTTCACGTTATAGATAACCTGACCCACAAGCGTTTCTTAGTCGATCCTGGTGCTGAAGTCAGCGTCTTACCGTCTTCATCTAAGGAACGTCACTCAACCACGGCTCTTACACTTCATGCGGCAAACGGGTCA
>NW_008751676.1:1572994-1585368 GCF_000715545.1 Opisthorchis viverrini
TTTCACATGCATTGATCGTTTTACACGCTGGCCTATCGCCGTGCCGATCAAAGACACACTCCGAAACCGTGGCTCAAGCTTTTCTCGAGTCATGGATTGCCCATTACGGAGTACCAACAACAATCACTACTGACCGCGATCCACAGTCCCAGTCTTCGCTCTTTCGAAACCTTAGCCGTCTCCTTGGCTCGACGCACATCTACACTACCGCTTACCACCCGTGCGCCAACGGTTTAGTCGAGCGTTTCCATCGGCAGCTGAAGACAGCATTGATTGCTCACGGTAATCCTCAAAATTTGACAGAACATCTCCCGCTCCTACTTTTGGAGATCCGATCTGCAGTGAAAGAAGATTTAGGCTGTTCGACCGCCGAAATGGTTTACGGCAGCCCTCTCTCACTTCCTGGTGAGTTCGTTGCTGAGCAAAAATAAGCAGTGAGAATAGACCCAACAATGTATGTTGATCGTTTACGCTCCTTTGTGAGACATCTTAGGGCTCAACAAACGCGTTTACATACTCGTACATCACAAATCTCCCCAGTGCTAAAATATTGTGACTTCGTTTTCGTAAGGGTTGATCAGGTGAAGAACCCGTTACAGCCACCGTACGTCGGCCCATACCGAGTTATTTCGTGCCGACCTAAATATTTCGTCATCGACAAAGGAGGTGTTCAAGATACCGTCAGCATCGATCGACTAAAAGTAGCGCACGTTGATCTTGCCGTATACTCTCCTATCAACCAATCACAACGCTTATCTACGCCTTCGCTTAACACGAACGACATAGCAGCTCAAAAGCCGGATAACTTACAGCCAGTTGTTCATACTCGGTCCGGTAGAAAAGTGACTTGGTCAGCGAAGCTGCACAATTACATATCTTAGTAGCGTTCCTTGTCGAGCGTTTATCTTGTTTATGCAACGCTCAGGGGTTGGAGTTCTATGGTGATCCTTCTGACCATTTTACATTAGTACTTTCTTTTTAACTCATCATTATTCAAATTGTACCACTTTCTATCGCTCACTAAATCTCAGCTTATTCCTCTTCTCTTCATACCGAACAACTTTTGTTTAAATGAAAGCAAAGAAATATGGATGCATACACACAATACAAATTCTGTACGTCGCGAAAGGCGTGTTCCATTCTTGCTGTGTCGAGTTACGCTGTCAGTGACTTAACGAGCGGTGTTCTACCTTTCAGACTACGATAGGATAGAAAGTATCTAGGAATATATTAGGGAAGATTCCAGGAAAGAGATCGATTTGGATTTATCGTGGTGGTAACAACTAGCTGTACCAACGAACTGTGAGTTGTATCTTCCCCCCTATTTTTTTACTCACTTGATTTAACTACTTTGAACTGGTATTTGCTAGCGTTATCCACTAGAGATGCTTTACCACGTGTGCCACCGATAGATTTCGCTGGCCTTTGCGGGCCTGTGATTGTTGGAAGCAAGTAAGCTGGATGAGGTTAAGTGTAATCCAGATGACGACAACTCCTTCTGATAACCGCACATAAATACGGGTCAGCTGGACTGATCCATAACCGTTCGCAACTCGCTTTTCAGCTCCGCGACTTCTATTCTGTTGACACTTGAGTGTTTGGTGATTTCTACCGTCTTGACCCTCAGGCCCTATGGCATGGACTGTATTCCTCGCCTCAAAACCTCAACATATTCAAAATCCATTTTGTTTCCTGTGTCCAGCGCAGGTTCAGCCATTGCCGAGTCTGAACATCCTCACACATCCCTTTGAATTTCTGTGAATTTTCACTGACCATCCCATAGTTGTAAACGAACGCAGCAAAGTAGTTCCATGGGTTTAGCAATTAACCCCACCTTCCATTAGACGCGAGGCGGAGTTACGAGAAAAACACATACTAACCGCATGTCTCATTAGTAATATCCGCCTCTACACACATTTCCCGTCCGTTAGGTCAGTTAATGCAGCAGGTCTATTCGACAGCTCCTCGGATATATCATGCCACCTCTGTAGCTGAGTCCCATTCACACTTTTCGATCCCCGACTGTCTTGAATTGTATGGACATTCCCATGACGGTCGGTGAGGACAAACGGATCTTGCCATCGATTACCCAGCTTCAGCGACCCAAGTCTACTCTTTCCAGCATTCTGATGGTCCCTCCAATTGACCTCCGCTATTATGGGGAATGTCCTGAACGGTGGACAAGTTTTCTCGAGCCTTCATTCTCTCCCAGCTCCACCGAAGACAAGCGTGTTGCCGGCCATAACCCAATTCCCTGGTAGACCGGAGGGCGCGGATATCAACTGTACATTAGCCTGAACGGGAACTTGTCTGTGGTTGGCTGCATGGAAGCACGATGAGTTAGCGATACCACTGGCAGATACAATTCCCGGTCTTCACTTTGGCCACCAGCTACCTCTTTATTGTCCAGTTATTGCGTTCAGTTATACGATTTGTTTGCTGGTGGCATGGTACCATCCTTAGGCGCATGACGTCCAGCCTCTGCAAGCAACTCCTAAACGCAGCACTCTCAAAGCAAGGCCCCTGATCGGTGAGGATCATTTTCAGCACTCCACGGTTGGCCACAATGTGATGCGCCAAGGCCAAAGGTCACTAGCGTCCACTGCATCAGTAAACAAAACAAAACGGCGCGAAACCAAAATCTCAAGGTCAGGTGTTGTAGAATTTTTTCATTATTCTAGCCCATCCATAGGTCTCTTACCAGTTTTTTTATACGGGATAGCTGCTTTCACTGTGCCAAACAGGCTTTCGTTTCTCCAGTAGGCATAATTAGTGCTAGCCCCAGTTTGTGGAGCGTGCTTAGTCTTCATCTACATAGTGGTTCCGTCCAACGTTCCGCCACTGTTCCGCGCTTCCACAGTCCTATCTGAACTACCAGCCCACATAGGTATCTGAGACTGACTGTGTCTATGTCCATACAATCCATAGTTCTCCTACTACCCTAGAACTCTCAACTGTATTCCACCAAATAAATCATTCCTCAACCTGCTCCAAAGTTTCTCATTATGTCACCGGTCCCGTCTTTCTCAAAGCGGTCGCTAGACCTCGAATCCCCATCAGCTATCCTCCCGGCATGAAAGAAGCGGTTTATATCCAGCAGATCCAGCTCCCAACCCCCTCACCTCTCGAAGCCGGCAAAGAGAGCATCCCAAGCAACCTTAGATTGTTCAGTTGTTTTAATTGGCATATCCTTGCCTCCTCAACCCGGCAACACTCTCTCACCATTGCCAGTAGGTTCTGAAGTCCTAAATGACCTAGAAAATCTCAAAACACATGTGCACCAAATGGAGAACGAAATGTCCTCCCTCCGAACAATACAATCGACTGTATGCCTTCTGAATCCTGACACAACATGCAACTAAACAAACTTAGAAAAAGCGTCACTTCTTATTGACACCATAGCTGAGATTAGTCAACCCATCGAATGCCGGCATCAAGTATTAATATTCAATGCATCCGATCGAATCCCAATTGAGCATGCCAAAACTGCCATCCTGAATGCATGTGGCATGCAGGACGCCATATGCAAAGCTCGGCGACTCCGGAAGTCGAAACCATCCATGTGCTGCCCGATAGTAATGCAATTCCGGGATGAAAAAAATGCCGCGCGTCTGCTAACAGCCCGGACTCTTCTCTCATCTACGAAAAAATTCCATACCTTAAAACTTAAAGCTGCTCGTACAAGAATGGAAAGACAGCTTACCAAAAAGTCACCGGAACCTGTTGCATCGTCACCCACCAGTACTTGCGCTGACGAGTGCCACGATGCCACACAAAGCTGTCTGTTGGACCCAGGTCCTGTACCCCATGCTCATGACCATGAGGCCTCCACTCCTATCTCTGTGCATCCACAAATGGTATCTCTGACCCCCACCACGCCAACGAGATCGACTGCTGATTTAAGAGATGCGGTAACTAATCAGCCCACACATGAGGCTGTGGTGGAGAATGATAGCACAGGTTCTCACTCTAGACCTCTTGACCTAATGACACTTCGTGTCTCCCCACCAGAGCGCTTCCTTGGACTCAAGCACTGCTGTCCAAGCCTCGCACTGTAACCCCTTCTCCTGTACCAACTCCCGAGCTTCTGCTCTTCGCCCTTCTACAGGCCTGACTAAACCCGTAATCCCTCATAATCACATCTGTAGCCCCTCTAGCAGTGCTACTCAGTTCCCTGGCAGGGTCTCTAAACCACGACCACTGTTACGTAATCCTAAACCTTATCAAGTACCACCCTTCTGGAAACCTGCTAACTATATGCCTGGGATCCCTTTTCAGCAACTATCTACTCCACCACAGCCTCCGCCCCATCCGAAGCCACGCACACCCCCAACTCTACGACCTCTAGCTGTACCTCGGCTTCCTACTCAAACCCCCCTTCAACGACAGCCAACGCAGAGGATTCCTGCTCACTCCCAACGGAGCTCACTCCTGCCAGGGAGTTTGATTTTACCACTAGCTTCCTCACTGCACCATGTCCCCTCTCCTAACCGTGCATCTCTTACCATAAATCTCTTATTCCGTCTCCTCCAATCAGCCCAGTTCGGTTACCCTTTCCCTCCGCCCCCTACGATTCGATGCTGAAGGCTCTACAAAACGGATCCACCTGACCTCTCGGTGCCCTTGTTTTACCCTCTCATCCCCTGTCTCTTAAACACTTCTCCTGCCCTTCCACCCCGCGTGACCTAAATCCCGCTGTTTCTGCTGAGCTACCACACACGGTACCACCTCCTGGCTATCGATTACATTATTACAAACTATTGCCCGGCCCAGCCTGTTACTCTTTGTCCATGGAGCCCCGCTACCTCCCCTGCCACCCAAACGCTGCCTCGGTACCCATCGCGGTACGCCCCATCATCTTGTTCTCACGTATGTTTACCTGGTCCTACTTCGCCTACTAACTCGAGAACCCCCGAGAACCCCATTCCATACTGACCTCCCTGGGCTTGTCAACTTCTTGCTAGCCATATTACCCACCTCCCCCGATCCCGCTAGCAATCTTCCTGCCGTTCTAAGCAACACCCGCTCTCTCTTACCTAAATTGCAATACACCCAATCTATCTCCACTATAGCTTGTCCAACCTTCATTTGCGTCANCCAAGTGGAGGCCGTTTTTACTACCCGACACATCACTTCTCAAGCCAACCGATTTTTCTGTTGTAAAGCACCTTTCCTGTGATGTAGCAACAGAAGTAGAAGATCTGTTGTGATATATTATCAAGGAAGATCTCTATGACGCCATTCGAGCGGCCGTCATCAGTAGGACAGAGAAGTCAGAAAACAGAATGCTACGGGATTTATTCACCACTGTCGAACTTGGTGACAGGTCGCCATCACAGCCGCTTCGACACATGCGCAGACTTCTCTGCGGCCGTAAGCTAGCGGTGGAAATCATGACCTAACAATGGCTCGACAAACTTCCACCATCCATGTCTCCCGTCATCAGTGCTCTCGTTGATGACCACAGCCCAAATGGCGGATAAGGTCCACGAGACTTACCCCGTAGACTCCGTCTCCCGCCCAACACCCACCACGTCTACAGATTTTGATCTGATTCTTGCTTCTATATCACAACCACAATCTAAATTTGATACTTTAACTGATCGCCTACAGCGGCTAGAGATCAACAAGCATCGACCGCGTTCACGATCCCGATCATTGTATCGTGCCCGTGCTGCTGATATCACCAAAGTTACGGTCCTCAAGCTCACAAATGCCAACGGCCTCGTTCCGTCAAACCGCGTTCCAACATCCTTTTTAAACACCCCTGCCAGTCAGTAACGACAACGACTGTCTGTGGCCCTTCTCGCACTAGTCGCCCATTCCACATCACCGATTGTTCAAGTGGTCTACGTTTCCTCGTAGGTCCGGTGGCTGAAGTTAGTGTGCTACCACATAAGAATCCACTTTCTGATTCCGGTCCTTTCTGCTTACAAGCCGCCAACGTTTTTTTGGAATACGAACAAACTACATAAACGCGCACATGTGCAATTTCAGATAATACAGGCTTGGTCACGTGCTTCGACTCTCTCCTCTAATTTCGCTCGCACTTGCAGCGGTCATCCGCGAGTCTCATGTGCTATCTCTGATATCAAAACATTTCAGATCATTTTCGGAATCTATTATTTGTGGGGACTGTTCGGAAGAAGACCCCTGGAACACCATAATTGGATTATTGTTTATTCACTGACCTGGGCCAACGATGACCTATTTCAAAGGAAGTGATTTTTAGTGAGCCTGTTCCATCTGACCTCTTTATTATTGTACACCCAACCTAGCGTTATGATTTTTATTTCTTTGCCACACACTCCTGGTAAACTAACTTATTCGGTAGCCAGACCGCTATAAACGAGAACCAGATAGTTTATGAGTTATTACACGATCTGCCTTCCAGTTAGATCGACTTACCTAGATTCACAGTGCTAGCATTCTTAAAATTAGATGATAAAAGAACATAAAAGAACGTTTTGTTAATATTTTCTCTTCTAGGAGTTCACCATCTGTCTGATTGCCACACTGGAGTGAGAATGTTTCCTTTGAAGGAATTCAAATATTTTTGTGGTTTGGTCCGATCCGGACTGCCAGAAAAGCTTCCCGTGGTGCTATGATTTCAGATCGTCCGATTTGTCCGCTAAGTGAAAACCAGCAGCTTTGATGAAGCTGCGTAGACAACCTTAAGACACCTGAAGGATTACAACGTCACAAAACGACTGAACGTACCCGTGGTCTGACGCTATATTTGCCACCGTGGCTCACTGAGCTACACTTGGCGGTGGCTGCGTGACACTCACTGTCTCATACGCTGTTGGTTGATGGTTACAGGTCTGCCCAACATAGTTTCCCGACCCTCCAGTTTTGGGGTTAGAATACCTATAGCGACTTATTCTATAAGGATGGTAATGCGCCTGCTATTCCTTCCAAAAACCGCTGCTCTTCGGGTAGACCTACGAGACAGACGCTTTGGTTGAGGACAACAAATGCTTTTTTGTCCGCGTGCGAATGCCCTGGCAGTGTCCCAGCCCACCTAGAACTATGAATCGCACATGTACAGATAAACGCATGTTAAGTCAACCGTTGCGTAATGCTGTCGGCCGGTCGCGTCACCTAATGCATACAGCAGGTCTGGCGAAATGCGCCTGTCCTTCCAAAACCGCTGCTCTTCGGG
This sequence comes from Opisthorchis viverrini, assembly GCF_000715545.1. NCBI lineage: Eukaryota > Metazoa > Platyhelminthes > Trematoda > Opisthorchiida > Opisthorchiidae > Opisthorchis > Opisthorchis viverrini. Next base: position 1,580,160 of record NW_008751676.1, read on the forward strand.
TAGACCTACGAGACAGACGCTTTGGTTGAGGACAACAAATGCTTTTTTGTCCGCGTGCGAATGCCCTGGCAGTGTCCCAGCCCACCTAGAACTATGAATCGCACATGTACAGATAAACGCATGTTAAGTCAACCGTTGCGTAATGCTGTCGGCCGGTCGCGTCACCTAATGCATACAGCAGGTCTGGCGAGCAAAACATGTTACTTCGGACTCCTTCCTACACTATCGCGTTTTCCCTCCTTATCCTAATTCGCACAAATTTGAATGCCCTCTCCATGGGTCCCAGCGCCGGAGGTGAGAGATTTTTCCGCTGTTCATCAAACCCAGCCGCTGCTTTTGTACGTCCGATTGAAGTAACAGCCCTGAAGACTTTGAATTCTATTTTCAAACCCAAAAGCCTGTCTACGCAGCCACAGTTGGTGTTCGCACAGTGGAGCAAGTAGGAAAACAGGCGTCTATTTTTTTACGCTACACTGATTCATGCTGTCCTTCAGAAACATGGATACAACATGCGGGTACTCCGATTGAACTGACTGCCTGTTCTCTCTCTCTGGGGTTCCCGCTGCGTAAATACGGTTATGCAGAGGCCACCACAGCTGGATATGCTAGTATGGGCATTGTATTGGGCAAACGGGTAGAAGCGCTTCAAGTCGGTTGGATATTTGTTGATAGTTGCTTTTGTGCTGTTTGTTAGGCAACGTCCGTCAGAAGATCCTTAGGAACTGAGGCCCATCGCACCAAGTTTATTGTGTCTGCTTACGCCTCAACCGATCTTGGTTCCGAATCCGCCGAAGATAGTTTCTATGAGGATCTAAGTCCTCTTTCACACCAAGCGAAATTCTCAGACATCGCTGTGGTTGCTGGTGAAATGAACGGCCAGGTAAGTAGATCAAGAAATGTTGAAGCCCGACTGGATCATCTTAAATTGGACAGGAGATGCTCGGATACTGGAAGTCGCCAGCTTCGGATATATGACGATCACAGTCTGTTTTTTAAGTACCGATTTCTGGAGAAGCGGAAGACGCCCAATAACGAAACGGCCCCAAATCCAAATTGACCACTTCGCCGTCAGTTACTGGTGGCATGGGATTATCGCTGCCCGCCGATCTCCTTGTAATACCAGCTCGGCTCTGACAACGCACTTATGGTGATCCTTCTGACCATCGTACTTTGGTACTTTCTTTGTAACTTATCACTACTCGAATTGTACCACTTTCTATCTCTCACTAAAATCTCAGCTTATTCCTCTTCTCTTCATACCGAATAACTTTTGTTTAAAATGAACGAAAAAGAGAAATGGACACAATACAAATTCTGTACCTCGTGAAAGGCGTGTTCATTTCCTGCTGTGTCGAATTACGCTGGCAGTGAATTAACGAGCAGTGACCTACCTTTCAGACTACGACGGGATAGAAAGTATCTAGGAGTATATCAAGGAAGATTCCAGGAAGGAGATCGCTTTGGATTTATTGTGGTGGTAATAACTAACTGTACCAACGAACTGTGAGTTGTATCATCTCGTCTACTTTTTCTCACTTGATTTCACTACATTGAACTGGTATTTGCCAGGGTTATCCACTACAGACTTCCACGCTGTTGCATTCCATTTCACTTTTCAAGCGTACTAAAATCGCTCGCATCTCGCTTAGACGTTGAGAAGTTAGAGTACCCATGAATCAAATGAAACTACTGGAACCGGTTCCTCGAACGCCCGCCGGACTGTCCAATGACGCATATAAACGACCACTAAGAGAAGACATCGAAAACTCTACGGAGAGCCCAAACTTCTGTTTGCGGTCCAATCAGCTAACCCCGTATAAGCACTGGGTCGCTGAATATGCTTTTGGTAGAGGACTGGCGACAGATACTTTCTGGACGGAGCTACAAACCCCCCGTAGCACCATCCGACGCCAAGTGAAATTGAGTGTACGTGAAGGCCTACAAACTTAATGGACCCGAAATTCCGAAGAAATGGAAGGGGTAAAACTGCTATAGACATTTGCAAATTTTTTAACATGACTCGTTTAGCTGATTTTGGAGCCCATTTTCCGCAAAATCATCAGGCAAAAATGGTTTCCTGGCATCCAGCAAGGCGAAACTTTTGGAATACTTGGCTCTGTAATTGAAACAGCAATTCAATAAGCCGCCTGTTACCTTCAGTCGGGAGTCGTGGCCTTTAACAGAAAGAAGGAAACGGTATGCGAGTGTACACCTCTAATCCAATGTCATTGTGTTACCTCCGCTGACGGCTTTCCACCTTCAAGGATGACGGTGGGTTTCTCAGTCAGTGCCTGTCTAGCCTATTTAGGTTTGTGTGGGAGGGAGACCGTTTCAAACAACTGGGATGAATCGATATTAGTGTCCACTTTCAAAAAAAGCACTGCGACTTGCGCCATCTAAGGCCAAAAAATAAAATTCCATTACAGTATGTTTGGAAATATGTGACAGCTTTAGTAGCAAAAATACGACGATGTACTGGCACTGGGTTGGGGTGATAGAAAGCCACACCGGACTTCGTTGTCGACGCGTTGCCCCTTTGGTAAGCCACAGTTGCTGTCTAGAGCCTCGCTTCTCGCTTCGAACAACATTTTCACTTCCAAATTCACTGGGAGATCGTACGCAATTCTTTTAAACGAACTTGTCAGTAGTCTGAATGGGAGACAGTAATTTCACTGAGCGCGCTACTTTACCTTTGAAATTGTTTTGACCGCACTATTTCGCACTCAGTTTTGATAGTGGTAAACTTAAAACCTCGGAACTGGGGAAACTTCTACAGCATTCTCATAGGACTGTGCGATGTATCGAACTAGAGGTGACGAAGCTCCAAACGCTTTGGCAGATCTGACGATTGTGTCATGCGAAACCGAATCGAACGCTTTCGAGATATCGACAAACGCCAAGCTGAGGTTAGAAGCAGTCGCTGAAGAGTGACGAAGCAGGGCATGCAACAGCGACGTGGCTTCCAAACAGCCGTCTCGATGCAGAAATGCAAACTGAAGAGAGGGCAGTTGCAATCTACGACTCCAGCGATCAGCAAGCACCTTATGGAAGCAACGGACAAGACTGGATGACACGGAGGTCGGTCTCAATTGATCAGGTGGAGTCGGATGTGGGACCTTCGGAACTAGCGTAATACGGGCTCTACACAGATGTGGAGGACACCCCACAACTCTGATGGTTTTACGACAGCGATTTAAATTTATGGTCTTCCACAAAGAGCGGCTCAATCCCATTTTCTTTGGGGTGGTTTCTTCCAGCTGAAACGAAGCTTATTTAGTTTACCTACACCCAATATGACAGTTCTGTTTGAATATGCTTAATTTTTAGTGGCCGAATGCGAGTGCGTGGTCACGGAAACGAACAGAAATGGCAACCTGCGGGCCTTGTTCTAAGGATCGATCCACACCTCCAGTGAAAGGCCAGTGCGTGCCATCTAAAAACGTCGCCTTTGAGGATATTTCAAACAGAAACTTCTCACAAAAATCCTATGAGCCGAATTGAATTGTTTCTCTTCAAAAGTGTGACTTAAACCGATTCTTTGACACTCTCCTTGACATACTCGGGCTCTAAAAACTCCAGCTGATCATTGCTTCGACTAACCAACTTACAGTGACGACGGATAGGAGGACCAGGTTCCAATGAAGTTAAGATATCAGTTTTCTGCTCAATGCAGTTGATAACAGGTCTGACAGTAGTGTAGCACTTGTAAACTGCTCTTTTTCATGCTCAGTATCATCTTCTTTTTTTCCCATCATTACCAGTCACATCGCTGTACAAAAGTTTGTTTTACTGAAATACAACCGCTACCGCCCGCGCGTTGGCTCCAACGTGACTTTGAGACTTTTGCTGAGTGACTGTTGTTGTGACCGCCGGTTAGCTATATCTGATCGCTGCTAATACTAAACGTGAACAAACATTTCAGCTACAAACGCTGGACTAATATATTCACGCTGGTGGAATAATATTTCGATCACCGGAGATCTGGGATACCAGGAAGATAGAACTATTCTTGGTGTGGTGGTTCCACGGAATACGGAACTACGGAATCTCCTATTTTTGAACTGTGAGTCAAGATTTACTTGTATTTTTCTCTTTGTGACTTTGTATCTGGCTTACACCAGTAATTTGTTCAGTTCACTAGAGACTCCATAGGGCTAATATGAATAAGGACATCACTAGGTGCGCTCGTGAATGTATTGCGTGTCAAGAGAGCAAAGTCCATCGACATACTGTTACTCCTCTAGGTCATTTTTCCAGTCCTGATAGTCGGTTTAGCCATGTTCACATAGACCTTGTTGGCCCGTGGCCTCCGTCACACAGTTTTTCGTATGTTTCCACATGCATTGATCGTTTTACACGCCGGCCTATCGCCGTGCGGATCAAAGACATACTCCGAAACCGTGGCTCAAGCTTTTCTCGAGTCATGGATTGCCCATTGCGGAGTACCAACAACAATCACTACGGACCGCGGCCCAGAGTTCCAGTCTTCGCTCTTTCGAGACCTTAGCCGTCTCCTTGGATCGACGCACATCCACACTACCGCTTACCACCCGTGTGCCAACGGTTTAGTCGAGCGTTTCCATCGGCAGCTGAAAGCAGCATTGATTGCTCACGGTAATCCTCAAAATTGGGCAGAGCTTCTCCCGCTCATACTTTTGGGGATCCGATCTGCAGTGAAAGAGGATTTAGGCTGTTCGACCGCCGAAGTGGTTTACGGCAGCCCTCTCCGACTCCCTGGCGAGTTTGTTGCTGAGCAGAAGGAAGCAGTGAGAATAGACCCAACAATGTATGTTAATTGTTTACGCTCCTTTGTGAGAAATATCAGAGCTCAACCAACGCGTTTGCATACTCGCGCATCACAAATCTCCCCAGTGCTACAATATTGTGACTTCGTTTTCGTTAGGGTTGATCAGGTGAAGAAACCGTTACAGCCACCGTACGTCGACCCATACCGCGTTATTTCGCGCCGACCTAAATACTTCGTCATCGACAAAGGAGGTGCTCAAGGTACCATCAGCGTCGATCGACTAAAAAGTAGCTCACGTTGATCCCACCGTATTCTCTCCTATCAACCAATCACAACGCTTATTTACGCCTCCGCTTCACACGAACGACATAGCAACTCCAAAGCCGGATAACTTACAGCCAGTTGTTCATACTCTTTCTGGTAGAAAAGTGACTTGGCCAACGAAGCTGCACAGTTACATAT
>NW_008751676.1:1588795-1590630 GCF_000715545.1 Opisthorchis viverrini
GAGACTCCATAGGGCCGTTAACCACTACAGTAGGATAAGCGTGAAGGTTTCCGATTTTACCGCTGTTCTTCGACGACGGTGTAAGGATTCCGTGTCTGTATAAGGCGTTAACAAAGACGACTGTGCATGCAAGTCTACCACCATCCAAAAGTTGTAGTGCCGTGGTGGCCTTTCTTCGTCTTCAACAAAAATCCGGAATTATCAAGAGGCTGAATTTTATTCGGTATCGGATGATGAAGATATATGAGCGAGCGGACTTAATCATGACTGAAATCCCTAGATTGAAAAGTATAGCAAGGTGACATAGGAGAATAAAATGTACCAAACTTATTTTGGCTATGAAAATTTTATGTTTGGTTTACTAATTGTGAAGGTGTCCTCGAGCTTCTGCACATCTAAATCAGACACTGTGATATAGACCGGTAGGGAGACGGGCATACATAGTTGTAGGTAGTGACAGTTTCCAACTTTAACTGCTCAAGTGTCTCACTTACTTGGGTTATAGGGAAGATCACTAGTGATTAATATAACGTAATCAGACTTCGAAATACCACACTGTTCAGTCAAACGTCAAGAGGCAAACACTCAACCTCAATTTGAATGACCTTCACTTAACAGAGTTTGGATTCAAATTTCGCTGGTTAGCCGCAGCAGCTGACAACGGTTAGTATGAGGAGGCCAATATTGAGGAAAGCAATTGGCATTTGTATTCAGCTTTAATTTTGAAGTATACTACCTGTCAATTTGTATGGTCCTGATTATTCACTATCTAATCCCCCAACGGAACGATTGTTGAGTAGTTAAATTTTGCTCCAACTGGAGGAAATATCCATACTGTCACCAGTTTCTCAATCGGAACGTTACAGTTACATTTGATGGGAGTTTCGGAAAATGCATGTAAATGGCACCTATAAGAGTGCTGGAATGAGCGACGTTCGAGGAATAATTAGTGTGGCACGAGTAATAGTAGCAGCGTAGTTCATTTAAATATATCAAGGGGAATTCTGGCCATAATATCGGCCACGTTTCAAAGAAATTTTGTTTGAGCCTGTTGATCATTCTTTCTGACTGAATGGTATTCGTGCGATTTCGTCAAGGATCAGCCAAGCGCGTTTCTCGACTGATGAACAGAAACCTCACCGCACGTTACATCTGAAGACAAATGTGATGGAAAAGATTCAGCTAAGAGTCAGTGACGAAGAGAGATATTGAGAGAGAGAGAGAGAGAGCTGGGACAGACCACTTGATCCCGGCTTATTTTATCTTGAGTACCCGCAGTTGATTTTATTATTTTTGTTGCGTTTAATAAATAGCCGATTTGCGCAAGAGTAGGAGAATATCCCATATTTTTTCATTAGTATATAGCTGTTTAATGCAGGAGGATATCCGCTTTTCTGGTTTCTTTCCTTAATTATTAGAGAGGTGAAAATGACGATATCTTGCTTGAAGTCTCATCAAAGGATCTCAGCAGTAAATTGAGTACCCCTCCTATTCAAATGACCGTAGTGTAAGAATATCCTACAAAATCAACTAGGATTTATCATCACATTACGATCAATCTATAAGTGGCTCAGAGAAAGAACAACAAGAAGCCAGTCAGTGCGAGAGCATGTGATATGGTTTTTCTGATCAAAGGATGAGAGGCGCTAATCACACTGCCATTCAGACAATCGAATTCGAACAGTTAAACGTTCAATTACTGTCCGGAAGGTTCGAAACAATCTTAGTTTCGTGGGGTGTACAGTGACGGTGTTTCCCAAGAAAGAATAAGTACCTACACACTGATGCTAGGCTTTTCAGCATAGATTGGCCTTGTAGTGGTTAACGGCCCTATG
>NW_008751676.1:1590640-1590736 GCF_000715545.1 Opisthorchis viverrini
GCGTGGCGTGTATGGCTTGATGTGTTTTTCTAAGATTGTAAGGGTGAGGCTATATATGGCCTCGGAGGGGGCAGAGGAGGGAGCAGGTGAAGGGTG
>NW_008751676.1:1591625-1630000 GCF_000715545.1 Opisthorchis viverrini
GTCGGGGGCATTATATAGTAAGACATGTTTACGGCTTTCCATACGCCGAGTAATTTCCGAGGCGAGCATGTCAATAAAGACTGACGCTTTTGCAAGATCTGATGGATCGCATATTGCATCAGGAGTTAGAAGGCAGGCAATTGGTTGCATGATACGATAGGATAACAGTTCATTCTCCATCTTATGCACACGAGCACTGAGACTTGCCAGGTCGGTGTGGAGCTGAGATTCATTTGGTGAAGAGGATGAAAGGCAGCTACCGGGTACGGCAGGAAGGGAAATGTCAGTTAGTACAACTGAGCAGGCAGAATTTAGCTGGGACAATCTATCGACTCGCCTTTGAGGATGATGAGGTTTAGTGCTATGCCTTTTGCCTGCAAGGCGCTTCTTTGGAAGCAATGGGGAGACGGATGATGGGGAATTAGGGTCTAGCAAGCGCTTAGAGGAAGATGGGATTGGTGGCATTGTTTGCTTCAAATCAGGTAATAGTAAGCCTCAGTGGGATTATGCTAGCAAGCTTATGCTCAGTGTGGCCTAATCAAGCTAGGAAGAGTTTGAGGGGTGGTTAGGTGCGGTCGAAAACGAGATGTCTAAAATAGGTAGCGAAATGCTCTACTAGGGTAAGTAAAACGCTACGGCAGGGCTAGGGTCCCGTAAAAGTTTTTACAACACCTGACCTTGAGATTCAAATTTTCCTTCATTCTCTTGACGGTAATAACGCTAGGTTGGGTGTACAATAATAAAGAGGTCAGATGGAACAGGCTCACTAAAAATCACTTCCTTTAAAATAGTTCGTCGTTGGCCCAGGTCAGTGAATAAACAATAATCCAATTAGGTTGGTCCGGGGGTCTTCTTCTGAACCGTTCCCACATATAATAGATTCCGAAGATGGTCTGAAATGTTTTGATATCAGAGTTAGCACATGAGACTCGCGAATGACCGCTGCAGGCGCGAGTGAAATGGGAACAGTCGAAGCCCGTGACCACGCTTGTATTATATGAAATTGTACAAGTGCGCGTTCTTGTAGTTTTTCGTATTCAAACAAAAAATGATTATGCAATTGATGAAATAATTAATGTAATAGTGGGAGCAAAAGGAAGGTACAAAATACAATAATAGATTCTTGTTTTGTTTGCTGGAGCGTCTGTGAATTCAAAATCGTACATCCACTGCAATTATTCGTGGACGCCTCCACTGTATCCCGTAACACAATGGCTGATTACCTTCCACTTCGTCCTAATTCCCAAATGACCAAGAAGTGTCCAACCTTGCAAGGTCTTTTTGGCAGCTGGCCATTTTTCGCTTATCGAGCGCCGGTCAGTTACTCAGTGGGCTGCAAATACCTCACAGGGAAGAAGGATTCCGTTACATTTGATCGTTGTTCCCGCTTGAATGCCCAGTGTCGGAAAACATCGCTGATAAGTTACACAACAGTGTTACTGTGAATAAGCGAGTGCGCGAGTTCAACCCTAACAGGTGACCTCACCCTATTCGAATTTTCTTCTATCGATCTAGGCTGTCACTGAACTGCTTGAATGTTTGATTGGCCTGAATGTTTGACGGCTTTCCTGTAGAGGCTTTAGTGGGGGGATATGGTCTCGGTAGGTTCTGTGCTTTCTAAGATTACTTTCACGTGTCTGACCTTCCTGACAGGTTCCTACCTCATCTTAATTCGACAGGTCGAAATCGACTTCTTCTAGGTGCGGCCACGAGCTAGCCGCTTCAATAGTATATGGGAAAGCTCTCGTAATAAGCTATCTACGGCAAACTCTGTCGGTAGCTGTTGGCTAGTTTTCATCCATCGATAAAAGTCTGATGCAACTGGTCTCGGAAGTTCATCCAATGAAACCACCCAGTATATCAGTGGCCGTGAGGGTGATTGGCAGCCTGATCCCTCTTTACTAGTGTTATATCGAACGTGGCGTACAAAGTCGCATGCGTTGTCACCCTTCAGGCAGGAATGTCAAGCCTAACATAAATAACCCATAAGCGTGCTGATAACCGACTGCCTTAATTTAGGACACAAAACCCCTCCGTCTGTGAAGACGTCCATGCTCTGTTTCACAGTTTTCGTGCATGCAACAATCCATGATATCATTCCCTACAATCTGATTGCCAACATCAAACAAACGACTTTTAATCTCTAGCCATATGCGAGTCCTTCAAGCAAACACTGCAATTATTGTGCATCTGTACGCACTCCTACCTATCAGGAACTTTTACGGGCACAAAACGCTGGTCGCTGGAAATTGGGTGAGGTTTTAAATATAGTGGGCGGGGAGACCACGGTCCGAATATGACCTTGTGTTGGTTAGGAAATTCGTAAAGCCATCCTGTCTAGAAACTCCGCCGGTAGGAGCTAACGGCAGGTGACGGTGTTTTTGGATTGTTGCCCGTCATAGACATTTCATCTGCTACATCAGCCCATTTGTGCTACAGTTGCAAGAAAAGCAAACGCAAAATCCCCTCTACAATGACGAACGAGTGCAAATAAGAAACAGAGCGCATCTGCGCTAGTGCAATCTTAGAGTTTCAAATCGTCATATATAGAAAATTGGCTGTTCCAGTGGTCTGTCTCGCCAAGCAGAGTGGGCAACAATACAAGGCTGGACGAAACGATTCCCTTGATGTTTGCTACTTCTGGCCTGGGCACCACGCATTCTGTAACGGTTGTCTTCGCATTACACTGAAAGTAGTGGACCAAATACAGAAGCGCGTAACCGGCGTCCACCACCCTAGCCTTAACATATATACATCAAACTGGCGTATAAATCTCCGGTAATGCCTTGGATAACCATCAAACTAGGATAGTTTGACCACGGATACCTCCACATTAGCTGCCACTAGAACGATGAAAATAACCAGTTTTGGTCCTGGCGATGACCGTCTAGTATCACCTTCATATCCTGTGAGTCTTTCATCTAGCCGACAAAGTTTCAGGTACTGCGTTAACCGTTCATTTTGGACTACCGGCTAATAAACTTTACCCGGAGAGTTTCCTCAATGCTCCAACTCCATTTTGGCCGGCTCGGTTTTGCTCTGCGCGCCAAAGAGAGCCCACTGGATTTCGACCTTGCAATTAACCTGATGACCCTTGTGCTGACCCAATTTTAAAGCCTTCAAAACTACATTGCTTCTACAAATAGATACGGATTGTGACCGTGGCTCAAGGTGTTGCAGTTTCAAATGCGGCGTTGATCGTTTCTGTAAAGTCCGTAAATATATTTCATTAGGCTGCATGTTTTGTTTTAAACAAGTTGAAGCATGATGTCGAGTAAACGAACAGACAGGCTCCCATGTGGGACAGCCCTATGTCCACAAATTCAGTCACAAAAGTGGCTGGATGACCTCAAGTTCGAATGAATGCAGTAGCAGGAACAAACCGACGCCAGTTCTTGTGCACGCACTAGGCAGAACTGTGCAGCGGAGTTTGAGAATGGAGGGAGAAGAAACGTGGGGGGTTAATATCATGGTTAATGATGCTACACAGAACAAGCTTGGGTCAGTAGCTTAGATGTTTGGCCAAACCTGCTTTTTGTTTTCCTTTTCTCTTTATACCACTGAAGGAGATGAAGTGTGAAGCTCACTCTATATCAGGAAGGGTCTTTTGGGGGGTAATTTGCAGCTGAAAGAGTAGTTGTCAACTGTGCAATTGTTCGAATTGTCGGGTGTGCAAAAGAGGCTGACTAGGTAAAGATGGAGTTGGTGATTGTTTGGTGCTGGGTAGCGACCAAAAGTCCAATCAGGTAGGACAAATGTGAATAGACAGGCTAGACGCAATAAAAGGATGGATTACGGGCAGTCAAAGGCAGTCGATCACATGGAAGGGAAAGAAGGGACCAATAAATTGAAAAATCTCTTACTTCGAGATAATATGAGAGGTATTCGTTTCGGGAGCAATAAATTGTACAATTCTTGCAGTCCTTGGCCCTATATTTAAACTTATTGTGTTAGGAGTGGCTGTTCCAATCGCTTAGATATTCGATGGTTTATATTCGGATAAATTCGGATAGTCTATAACAGTTGATCTTATGACTATCCTGAAAACACCCCTCTTTACCTTCAGCTTCATCTTCAGCAACCGTCGTGCATCCTGAGCAATAAGACGAATTGTGCAGCAAGTAATTTCGTCTTTATCACAGTGAAACGTCCGAGAAATTTTACCGGAGATATGAATTAGGTAAATCAAATACGCACCTTCTATTTCAGTCTCACTGGGGATTGTAACTGGCTTAAGGAAAGGTGAACGGAGTGACTACCCAGTGTATTCAAAATATAAAGGCATTTCGTCCATGGTGGTTGCAAGCACAGACACTGCGGAGCGACAACACAAACGATTATGGAGATACAGGGCTGTCGCTTGCCGTTGAATCACGCTGTCACGAATATGTTGATGCTTCGTAATTACCGGCGTGCGCAGGTACCGGCCTATTAGCTAGGATAAGTAGCCAAGGTATTCGCAACAAGTGCAGTTATTATGACAAAAGGGAAATAATTGTGCTTATTTTCCAGCATCGAAGTTGGGCTTTATGACGAAATGCAGCTAAGTGACGTCATGTTTTCCAGTGGAGAAAATGTCATATGGATGTTGGTTATTCACATGAGAGTATCACAAAACGCCGCATCATTCCGGTTCTAGCCGCGTAAAACCTAATCGGGATCCTGGCCAACCGCCTAGTGCAGCCATCGCATTCAAAAACAGTACACAGGAATATATTTGGGAAACAAAGCAGAAACTACTGCGGAAAAACTCAATATTTTTTAAATAAAGGCTATATGTTTCAATGCCTAAACCCAGGCTGTGGGATAGTTCCGAAAAGTACGCCATTTACTGGGCAACACCGACCAACACTGTCCAAAAGACGCATCGAGGGACGAGCGTCATGTCACAATGCGTATACTAGAATACTTTTTCGATCTTCACTGCCGTTTTCTCTTGGAGGTGAGTCCAATTTGGAAGAATTCAGGCGGATTGCAATGTGCGGATTATTTGTGTTGCAAGTAATAATAATAAAGCTACATTCCCTGAAACGTTAAATTCACATTTTAATGACGCAAGCCTTATGTCAACCAAGGCGTCTAGGCCTGCAAGCAAGATAAGCTTACGTAGGTGTGTAAACGGTTCCCACTTTCACCAGTCGGGCTGACGCACACCGTGAAGAATAAAATCCTTCGTGCTTGGAAGCTTGTGAAAATGTCAGCACATGATGCTCGCTCCCCAAAATTCTACCGTTCTACGATGCGCTATCACATCTTGCACAGAATTCAAATAAGGTTTGCTACTGCGTTCAGGCCGAAGGAGGTTATTTTCCGTTGAGCGACACACATTCATACACACATATTCAGCTATTCTAAAGGTATACACCTTCCATTACTCGAGATGAGGCTGGAATGTTGCACGACTAACCGAGCGTAGTGGCCCTTGGAAAACACTGGACTGATTCATTGTCCCCGAAAATGCGTTTCAGTTCAGGTGTGTTTTCCATACAAGCGGTTTCGCTCCATACTATCCGTAACTCAAACGTGTCCATGCGGACACATCCCGCGACGCACACCATTTACTAAACAGCGGCGCTCAGTATTCGCACAATGGGATTGAATTTTCGATGGCTAGTACGTGTCCCTGGTGGACCAAACCAGACAACCAATTGAGTGCAGAGTAACAGTTTAAACTTTTGAACACCCTCTATGCATCCCGGGTCTCAGCGATGCGGAGAAAGTTTTTCACTAGACTTTTTCGCAAGAAGTAATGGTGCTTCACCGGAAAAAATCCGGTGAGCAACAAAAATATCAAGATAAATTAGGAAACTTAAGTTTAAACACACACAAAACAAGATGCAACATTCTGGTGCAAAACGCTTTATTCCACACATAAAGGTATTGTGGTTGAGAGCATTGTATGGCTAATGGATCACCGAAAGCGAAGCAGTTTTGGGTGGCTCACTAGAGGCACACCCAGATCATTTCCGACTTAACTTTGGGGTTTTCGAAGTTGTGATTTTCACGCGGAGTTGATCGAATCAATTTAAACTTTCGGTGACACGTCGCTCACAGTAATTTGTTTACGTGAGTGGAATTTCAAGGTCACGGACCATCACCGTTTCGAGTTTGGTTACCGCTTTACGCGAGATAAAGCACGAAATAGCACTTTAGCATATTTTTAGTTCTTAGGTGTTCATTGTGAATAAAATAGCATCTAGAGAATATCCACTGCTGATTCCACTCTGGAAAATCGGTCGTTGACGCTTGTTTGCTTTGTACTACTCAGATTTAACGAATGAGATTATTTTGTTCAGCGGACTCCGCACAACACATTTTCCTATGGAGCTCAGCTTCCATTAGGCACAATATTGTCGGACAACAGTATGAACTGTTTGTTGGTGGTACGAGTGCCATTTCTGTGGATGATCTGCTTTCTTAGATATAAATAGCTAGCCGGTAGATAATGTAGAGTCACGAAATAGCTGCAGGTGAATACCAACAAAATGGTATCATTCTCATTAGGAATATGAGGATTTGTAGGTGGTGACTGCTTTGTGGTGGTCACCATAATAACGGTAGCCGTTTTCGCTCACCTCGACTACGTGTTGTAACTGCACAGAAAACACGTGTGGCGTTTTGTACCTTTATTTTACTTCCATTATAACACTACGTATTTCATAAATTGCATAATCGGTTTTTGAATACGAAAAACTACAAAAAACGCGCACATGTACAATTTCACATAATACAGGCGTAGTCACGTGCTTCAACTCTCTCTTCTGATTTCGCTCGCGCTTGCAGCGGTCATTCGCGAGTCTCATGTACTAGCTCTGGTACCAGAACATTTCAGACATCTTCGGAATCTATTATACGTGGGAACTGTTCAGAAGAAGACCTCTGGACCAACATAATTGGATTATTGTTTATTCGCTAACCTGGGACAACGACGAACTATTTTAAAGAGAACAACTGTTAGTGAGTCTGTTCCGTCTGGTCTATTTATTTTTGTATACCCAACCTAGCGTAATCATTTTTATTTCTTTGCCACACACTCCTGGTAAACTAACTTATTGGGTAGCCAGACCACTACACACGTGGCCACCGGCGGCCATCGGTGGCTGTCGGTGGCTATGGGTGTCTAAATTTTGCAACGTTGTTACCACTGACAGGCACTTCGCATACAATCCTGATATAGTAATTTTTGCATATATGCCTTCTAAAATTATGGAAAACAGAACGAATAAGTTATTGAACCCCTGGGTAAAAAGTGATTTTCAACACCGTTTTGTTTTAATGCACGNATCTTCCTTGTGATGTAGCACCAGAAGTTGAAGATCTGTTGGAGGATATTCCTAAGGAAAATCCGTATGACGCCCTTCCAGCGGCCGTCATAAGTAGGACAGGGAAATCAGAAAGCAAAATGCTACGGGATCTATTCACCACTGTCGAACTTGGTGACAGATCGCCATCACAAATGCTTCGCCACATGCGCAGTCTCCCCTGCGGCCGTAAGCTAGCAGAGGAGATCATGGCCCAACTATGGCTCGACAAACTCCCACCCTCCATATCCCACGTCATCCGCGCTTTCGTTGATGACCACAGCTTAGAGCAGCTGGCCCAAATGGCAGATAAGATACACGAAACTTACCCCAATTGCCCCGTAAACTCCGTCTCCGGCCCTGCCACCACCACAGATTCCGACCCGCTTCTCGCTTCTATGTCACACCTACAAGCCAAGTTTAACGCTTTGACCGATCGCCTACAATGGTTAGAGATCAACAGGCATCAATGACGTTCACGATCCAGATCGTTGTCTCGTGCCAGTCCCTCTTGGTGCTAGTATCACCAATCTTAGGCCCAAAAGCGCGCAAGTGTCAACCACCTCGTTTCTTCAAGCCGCGTTCCAACACCCCTTTAAACACCCCGGCCAGTCAGTCACGGCGACGACTGTCTGTGGCCCTCCTCGGACGAGTCGCCTGTTCCACATCACCGATCGTTCAAGTGGTCTACGTTTCCTCGTAGATACGGGAGCTGAAGTTAATGTGCTACCACATAAGAATCCACTTCCCGATTCTGCTTCTTTCTCGTTACAAGCTGCTAACGGTACCCGCGTCGCTACATACGGCGAACGTTCCCCCACCCTTGACCTTGGATTGCGACGTGCGTTCAAGTGGATCTTCCTTTCGGCCGACGTCCAAACACCCATCATCGGTGCAGATTTCCTGACCCATTACAATCTATCTGTCGACGTGCGACACAAACGTCTTTTAGACACGCTTACATCTCTCTCAGTCAACGGAATTAGTGCCCCAACTTCATCCACAGGTATCCGCGTTATCTTACCGGATTCACATTTTGCTGACATACTTAGGGATTTTCCAACCCTTACTCACCCATGTCAGTACACCCAACCGGTCACTCATTCCGTCGTTCACCACATTCAGACGAGAGGTCCACCTGTCCATGTCAACCCCCGCCGACTCCATCCGGATAAGCTACAAATCGCAAAACACGAGTTCGAACACATGCTCGAACTCGGCATCATCCGCCCTTCATCGAGTCATTGGTCATCACCCCTACATATGGTACCTAAGAAATCTAAAGGTGATTGGAGACCCTGTGGAGATTACCGTTCTCTCAACAACGCTACTATCCCAGACAGGTATCCCATCCCACATATCCACGATTTTGCAAGTACCCTATGCCATACAAACATTTTCTCCAAACTCGATCTCGTAAGAGCATACTACCACATACCCGTAGCTCCGGATGACATTCCCAAAACAGCCATCACAACACCGTTTGGCCTTTTCGAATTCACGCGTATGCCCTTTGGTCTTCGAAATGCAGCCCAAACGTTTCAACGTTTCATGGACGAGGTTTTACGTGGCTTACCGTTTGTGTACGCCTACCTTGACGATGTTTTAGTCGCTAGCACCTCCCCAGCTGAACATACAGCTCATCTCAGAGCAGTGTTTGAACGTTTTTCCACTTACAACATACGTTTGAACATTGACAAATGCTTATTCGGTGTTACTAGCCTGGATTTTCTTGGCCACCACATTGACGCCACAGGTATTTCACCATTACCCGATCGCATTTTGGCCTTAGAGTCATTTCCCATGCCCACAACTATCACTCAACTTCGTCGTTTCATTGGTATCATCAACTACTACCGGCGATTCATCCCTCACTGTGCAGATATTTTGAAGCCACTGACCGATTTACTTGGCTCCAAAGAGAAATCTGTTACTTTGCACCCCGCCGCCACTGCTGCTTTCGAAAGAGCCAAGCACGCCATTGCTCAGGCCACAAAGTTATCTTTCCTCGATACTCACGAGAGCACAAAGCTGATTTTGACAACTGATGCTTCGAATGCTGCCGTCGGTGCAGTGCTTCATCAAGTTGTTAACAACACACCTCAACCACTAGCGTTTTTCTCGCAGAAGATGCAGGCTGCCCAAACGCGTTACAGTACTTTTGGTCGTGAATTACTCGCAATTTACCTTGCTATTCGCCATTTCCGGCACTTGTTAGAGGGTAGATCGTTTACCATTCAAACCGACCATAAGCCACTCACATACGCCTTCAACGCCAAGCCTGATCGATATTCACCACGCGAGATACGCCATCTGGATTATATTTCACAGTTCACTACCGACATTCGGTACACTCCAGGTTCGGACAATGTCGTCGCAGACGCCTTATCCCGTCCTGACATAAACGCTCTTCACCCTTCCACGCAGTTGGACCTAGCCAAGCTGGCGAACCTTCAAAACACTGATCCTAATTTTTTGCCTATTCTATCGTTCCCTTCATTTCAAGTCTCTTCAACTCCGTTACCCCTCCAATCCGGAGCCATTTTTTGTGATATGTCTACCGGATCAGCTCGCCCAATCGTCCCCGAAGCTTTCCGACGCGTTGTTTTCGACCACTTCCATGGATTTTCTCATCCAGGAATCCGAGCAACCAGGAAGTTGATTAGTGCACGTTTTGTATGGCCCTTCATGAATAAGGACCTGACATCCTGGGCCAAACAGTGCATCGCCTGTCAACGCACTAAAGTAACTCGGCATACGAACTCACCTATTGGTTCATTTGCCGTTCCTGATGCTCGGTTCACACACGTCCATCTCGATATTGTTGGTCCTCTTTCCCCATCAAACGGTTTCACTCATATCCTTACCATGATTGATCGTTTTACCCGTTGGCCAGTAGCTGTACCCATTTCGGATACTTCAGCTGAAACAGTTGCTTTTTCATTTTTGCAACACTGGGTTAGTAATTTTGGTATACCTTCCACCGTTACTACGGATCGCGGCTCACAATTTCAGTGTAATCTCTTCCGTGAGTTTTCTACACTATTCGGTTTCCATCACATATCGACTACCGCGTATCATCCCTGTTCCAACGGTCTGGTTGAGCGTTTCCATCGCTACCTCAAAGCTGCATTGACTGCCCAAATGAACCCATCTTCATGGTCCTCTTCTTTACCCGTCATCTTACTTGCAATTCGCTTCACTATTAAGGAGAATCTTCACTGTTCCCCAGCCGAACTAGTATACGGTACAACTCTACGTCTACCCGGGGAACTAGTTTCCCCTTCTGGCACACAGCCCGAATCACCCGTTACATTCGTCTCCCGTCTGAAACAACACATGTCCGAACTTCGTACGACACCGACCAGACGATCAACGCGAACAGAACACATCTCAGCCGATCTCTCTTCTACATCTTTTGTGTTTGTCCGACATGACGCAACGAGGAAACCCCTCCAACCCTGTTATGATGGCCCCTTCAAGGTTATCGAACGTCACTCCAAATACTTTGTTTTAGAGAGAAGCGGAAAGCGTGATACCGTCTCCATTGATCGCCTGAAACCTGCCTACATTGAAGCACCCACGACCACATCCAGCAATCCTGCTATCCCAACAACACCCACACCTACCCAAGATATCCCACCCGCCAACCTCACTCCTTCCACTAGTCGTTCCGGACGTCGCGTCCGTTTCCCTCAGCACTTAGCTGATTACGAAACTTGAAGTGAGCAACTGGTGATTGGTTACTTTATTTATTCGAGCGTTTTCCCTTTCCGCAGTCAACGCTCTAGTGGGGGAGTAGTGTGGGGCGTTTTGTACCGTTATTTCGCTTCCATTATAACACTACGTATTTCATAAATTGCATAATCGTTTTTTGTTTGAATACGAAAAACTACAAAAACGCGCACTTGTACAATTTCACATAATACAGGCGTGGTCACGTGCTTCAACTCTCTCTTCTGATTTCGCTCGCGCTTGCAGCGGTCATTCGCGAGTCTCATGTACTAGCTCTGGTACCAGAACATTTCAGACATCTTCGGAATCTATTATACGTGGGAACTGTTCAGAAGAAGACCTCTGGACCAACATAATTGGATTATTTTTTTTTCGCTAACCTGGGACAACGACGAACTATTTTAAAGAGAACAACTGTTAGTGAGTCTGTTCCGTCTGGTCTATTTATTTTGTATACCCAAACTTATTGGGTAGCCAGACCACTACACACGTGGCCACCGGCGGCCATCGGTGGCTGTCGGTGGCTATGGGTGTCTAAATTTTGCAACGTTGTTACCACTGACAGGCACTTCGCATACAATCCTGATATAGTAATTTTTGCATATATGCCTTCTAAAATTATGGAAAACAGAACGAATAAGTTATTGAACCCCTGGGTAAAAAGTGATTTTCAACACCGTTTTGTTTTAATGCACGATCGATCAAATATGTCGTTTATTGCGTTAAGTCTGGTTCTCGTTAGCTGGGTCATTTTCCGCTTGTGCGTTGCTATATTTCGTCCAATTTTCGGACGGTCGTCAAACGTCAAACGGTCGTGTAAACCAAATGCCCCTCAGTCAGGTAACAGTTTCTGATTGCTTAAATTATTCTCAGAATTATCGAAGCGAAACAGCTGAGTGACAAAGGCACCATCGTTTCAGAAAGCGCGAACTTTCTTCTCGAATCTGTTTACTGTGTGGGCGCGGCAATATGTGGGAGCACTGGTATGGGTGTAATAATTTGGGAAATGCAGGAAGTATAAGCTCTCTCCTAACGCAGTCTGGTAGATAATTATATAGTGGGTCAATAATGTGCCCGCAGTCTTGAAATTTTAGATGTGACTGCACTTTCCATAGTAGCGGAACCTGCGTTGTCCGCCACAGAACAGGCCTCGGAGTAACCCAACTCAACACCGCGTAGGTTGTAATTTGGAAGGTGTACCCTACAAATATATATATATATATCCTTTTTAGGCTCAGCGATTC
Organism: Opisthorchis viverrini; assembly: GCF_000715545.1. Lineage (NCBI taxonomy): Eukaryota > Metazoa > Platyhelminthes > Trematoda > Opisthorchiida > Opisthorchiidae > Opisthorchis > Opisthorchis viverrini. Next base: position 1,603,906 of record NW_008751676.1, read on the forward strand.
CGTTCTGGGAGCTACATTACCGAACACCTCGAACGCTTTCTATCGTGGAGGACATGCGCTATGCCCTGGCTCATCTGCCGGTGTCCCTCAAATACAAGAGTATTTTATTGTTTGTTCTGCGTCGGCACCATCCTGATTTATCGAAGGACCCAAGAACTCTGCTTTGCACACCAAGAACGACAACTTCTAAAGCTATTGCCGGAGGGGTTTATGTCCACGTTGGATTGCGAGTTGGTTTGCATAAAGCCCGGTTGTCAGCCAAAATGCGCGACGAACTAAGACGGCTGAACGTTGTGCTGTACATCGATGGCTTCAGTTTACACGGGTCGTCGAGAAAACAGATTTGGCCAATTCTCCCGAATGCAACCGAATTAGTGGAGACGAGGCCATTCGTAGTCGGTGTCTTCTGGGTGCTTCGAGACCGATGGACGTCGAAGCCCATCTGCAAGACACGATAAGTGAACTGCAGCGGTTTTGGACAGTGGTTTCACTCCAATTGATCCAGAATGTGTGCCTGTTCACCTGTTACGCATCATTTGCGACAAACTAGTCAGGTCGTTGATCAAGCAAACCAAAGGGCACTCCGGTTATTACGGATGGAATAAGTGTGTCGTTCACCGAGTCCGGCTTGAAAGAACAATGACTTTTCCATAACTGGACGCCCGTTTGCGAACAGACGCCGGCTTCCGTTCCAGGTCCAATGCTAGACATTATATTGGTGTCTCACCATTTGAACGGCACCCAATAGACATGATCAAGTCATCTCCCTTTGATTATATGCATTTAGTATGCCTTGGCGTAACCAACAATTTGCTGGAATTTTGGGTTGGTGGTCAAGCGCGTCGTCCTTATAGATTGTCACAAACGCAAAGGACAGAAATCAACCACCGTATTTCAACTGTACACAGTCACACCCCCAGCGAGTTCCAACGACTTTGCCGTCCTCTCGAGGACAGTGGGCTTTGGAAAGCCACAGAGTTCCGACAGATTTTGCTCTACTTATGGCCTGTGGTACTTGCAGATATGACTGAAAGCGATGTTTACAAGAATTTCCTTGATTTATCTATTGCTGTTTACCTAGTTCCCCACCCGATTTTCCACGTTGATTACGCTGACTTTGCTCAGAGCGTTGCACGCGTATTTGTACAGAAGTTTTCCGAATTGTATGGGCCGCGGGCTATCACGTACAATGTACACAGCTTGGTACATTTAGCGGACTATGTGAGGGTACATGGACCCTTGGGTCGTTTTTCCGCATTTCCCTTTGAGTCATTTTTAGGAAAAATGAAGAAGGTTGTTTCCGGGCCGCGTAATCCTGCCGTTCAAATACGACGTATTGCTGAACGATCAGAGTCAGCTTCTGCCGACACGCTGGACTGTTTGGTGCCAGATGACTGTGGAGGAGGTGCACCCGTTCCATCCGAAGGTTTACTTTCCCGCTCTTTTTTATCTCTTGCTCTACACGGGACAATGCAGTTCTTGTTGATGGCCACCTGTGTGTTATTGTGAAACTCACGGCCCACCATTTCCACTTTAGAAGGTCTGATATAGTTCGTTCTTTTTTACTTGTACTTTACAGTCTCGGGATATTCTTATTTTCCGTGCTGGTCGGCTGAATGAATGTGTGTTCATTCAGCCTTTAGGTTACGTCACTTGTAAATGTTTCGCGCTTCCTTTTAGTGATGAATTCATTTATATTCCACTGCTACATTCATTCGAAAAATAAAACGTACCCTTGACCATCGGATTTAAACATTGGAAAAAATTTGTTGATGAGTTTACTCATGTACCTGCATCTTACAGATGTACACAGATTTTAAATTCTTAGATGACGGGCAGTTCTCGATTGGTTGCAAAGAATGGTTTATCGATGAAAGAACCATTTGTTGGAGAACCTTTGATGAGTACGGAGAAATGGAACGCGCCCTAATAAACAAAGAGGCCATGCCTTCAAGCGGCATCACGCACTCCGTTACAGTCATCAAGAAATTTGGTACGCTTCCCAAAAAATCTAATTGAGCCTTTGCACGTCTTCAGGAGCTAACTCTGAACCAGTCCGTTTCCGTGCAGTGCTAAACTCCAGCGGTGGCACTTCAGATAAGGAGCCACAGACCTACTTTGGGCTGCAATATGGTGTCCGCGACAGATAATTTTTGGTAATAGCCGGTCCATTTTTCAGAAAACGCAACCCAAAGTACTCCCTAGTTGGTGAAGGGGCTGAGAAACAGCCATTTCAGACAGCTTCCAAAAGGTTCACCTACGCAACCCTTCCGCGAATATTGTCCTCACCCGTTGAGTAAGTGCGGCCATAATTTCAGCTTGATGTATATTTTAAATGTAATTCGGCTTATGGCCACCAGTCATCCGCGATTTCGCCACCACCTCTTCGGGTCATGGAACGAACCAATGACTCCGGCGAGGAGACGAGCGATTCAGATGGATTGCGTGTGCCAGAATATCCAAACAGAAAAATGGTGCGCATAATGTCCGCGTTTCGAGGTAAATTTCAATCACGTACATCAATCCATACCTAGATGAAATGCGTGACAAGGCCGTGAAAGCCGAGGAATTCCGAAGTTGGTTTACGTCACTTTTATTGCTTATTCGAATATTAGAAGAAACTTTGGATCGCTTGGAAAAGGTGGATGTGCGGCTGAGATCTTTAGAGCTAGGTCTCAGTTCGGGTGCGTCCACGCAACAAAAGCGAAAAACCATTACGGAAGAGATCAACGAAATGACCAAAATAGAAGATCTGGGTGCTTTCCTGGTCAGATTGTTGGACGCAGATTTCCGTGAACAGTCAGTGGGTACCTCAACCCTGGTCCACACTTTTGTAATAAAGGTAATTTTTCTTTCCAGATTGGTCTGCTCTGACTCTCGCCGGTCAGTCAGGAACATGCTGCGTGCTCTGTTTGCTCCGGAGTTCGCAGATCGCCTGACGTGGTCGAAGGGAGAAGAAAAAAGACCCATATCAAGCACAGAGTCGTCAACACTCATAAAGGGTGAGGTAGCTGTTTTACATTGTCACTTGTCACCTTAGATGCAATGTACTCCGTGGCCGCACACTCGAGTGTCGCAGTGGATTTCATTGAGAAATCAATCCAGTCTTGGTTCGAGGGAGCCCTTGATCGAATCCCTGGAAACCGGAAGCTGGGACGCGAGAGGGCCGCACTGCGGCGCATCCGAAAAAATCAATGACGCTGTAATGATATCATCAATAGATTTATATTTTTGCCAACTGGTGTGAAAATCACTAACAGCCTCCAATCCAAACAAGGCACTGATTTAAAAGCTATTGTCTGCGCAACTGAGTGTATTTCAACATGAGCAGAAGCTAAATATTTGACTCAAAACAATGCTCTCACTGAAATAAACAAAATGGAAGGGACAGTCAAAAGGAATTGGTAACGTGGGCTAGATTGATAAAGATAGGCTTAGGATGTACTGGCACATTCTGAGGCGTTAATTTCGCCTAGGCACATGAGCAAGCGTAGTCTTTTAAATGAAATGTAAGAATGAAATATTATATAGTATTATTGGAGTTTTTTAACAAAATATCGAAAAAAAGCACTTTCTGTGTCTTACACGAAACAAGCCACGGCTGATGCTATTACCACAACCTCGTAAACAATTTCTCGTCAGTTCATCCCGTACAAGTTAGACCTGCACAATAAATACCTCATTTTCGACTGTAAAGTTGTACATAGTCGCTGAATGGCGCTCCAGTTATCACTGATTTGTGTCAGCAACACTCCCATTACATGCATGTAGAGACCTTGTAAGTCACCGGGGATTATATGTAGAAAAGCGTTGCACCCGACGCAAAGACGGAAAGCGACGGAAAAACATTTAAAAACGCTGTTGCAGTGCATATAAACCAAATTAAGGTCGTATTTATTATTAAAATCCGCATACGTCACAAAAATGAAAAATCCAAGTTGTGGTAATAGTGATAGTGTTCCCTGGATGGTGTCCGGAGCGGTATTTTGAACTGCCTGCAAAAACAGGTGTCGGACTATTTGAGATACTGTGCAACGAAAAGCTAATGATCCTAATTAACAAGGGGTTAAAGAAGGCAAATCTGTAGCGCGAAGTGTTCTTGTGACAATCGCGGAGTCTTCCAGTGGTTAGAGGTCTGACAAACACAGCCTCCTGGTCCTCCAGGTTAGGGGTTGGAACATGTGGCGACTTGTTCCGTAGAAGTGGTAATGCATTTGCATTTCCCGCCATTTTCCACTTCCCTTCGGCTAGGCTTTGGTTGAGGACCCTAATCGTCCTCCTGTCCAGGTGTGGGCACCCTTACAGAACCCCAGTTCACGTAGAACATGACACACACAACTTACAATGCTCTCACCCCACGCCGGCTGTCGCGTGATGCCATCAGCATGGTTGACCTACATGCTGCACACAGCAGGGGGTGTAAGGGAAAACAGTCTATTACAGGCTTCTTCCTACGCCCCCCACTCGCCACCCCATCAATAATTCTCTTCTTGTAGGCCCAGCACTTAAAACTGATGGCTTCGTTTGTCATGCATCTGTTTTACGTGCAGCATCTGCTCGTCAAATGGCGCCGACATCCTCAGCTATCTCCAAATCTGCCTTCAAGCCTCAACACGCAGTCTGTCTAGCTGCCTTCAGTGTCCGCGCTCTGGGAAAGCAGAGCAAGAAGCACTCACACTGGCATTGATTAGCGCTGTCTCGGAAATGAGAATTCAAGAAGCATGCACGGTGATTGAGCTAACCGCTCCGTCAGTCTTCACTCGCTTCCGGGTGCGCACTTCTGTTAATCTTAAGACTGCTGCGGCGGGGTGTGCAGGGGTTGACGTCGTCCTAAGTCACCGGGGGAAAGTGGATACTTGTTGATAATCGCCCATGTGCAGTTTATCTGGCAACGTCTGTGGAGCAGTCTCACAAGCGGTAAGTTGATAAATGTCTGTTTATCGTGTATGCATACGCCCCAACGCTCCGACGCCGTCAAAGACAGGTTTTACGACGCTATGAATGCCCTGCTGCGGCGAGCTAAATGCTCAGACATCGTGGTGGTTGCCGGGGACACGAATGCGCAAGTGAGCAGGCTTAGTGCCTCTGAGACTAAATTAGGAAGTCGAAATGGACTGGACTCGGTACGTACGGAGAGTGGTGACCGATTGCTTTGGCCGTGTGGTGATCGCAGGCTGTTTTTATGCAGTACTAACTTCCGAAATAGCCAAAATCTTCTGGCTACATAGTGTCCTCGAATGACAGTCCAGCCACAAACTCAAATCAACCACATTGCCATCAGTTACCGATGGCGCAGGTCAATAAATGACCGGAACACATTTATGGATTCCGATCACGCTCTCGTCCAGAGTCGAGGGAGTCAGGCCGTTTTCCGGGGCCGCGTAAGTTGCGGACAAGTCGCTTGACAATTAAAGTACCAGCAGATCCGGATGTTAGACGAACTCACCAGAATCGACCCCTAGAGTCTCTTCCAAGTACTTCACCATCATATGTGAACAAATACTGCGACGAGATTACCACATTTTCGCATAGCACTGGGAATTTTGCCTTGGCATGAGCCAATCAGGTGCACTCAAGCACTGGATATAAGACTGAAAGGTGGCACTGCTTAAATCTCGGAGAAATGTCCCATTCGGTTCGGAACACAACCCGTTGCGAAGTGTTATCAGACGCCAAGTGAAAGTGGGCATGCAACCCGATCGTGAAGTATGGCGGACACAGAAAGCCGAAGAAATGGATGAGCCCCCATAAAGCCGGTAATGCATGTAGATTACTTCGGTTGATCCGTGCGACCGCTTACCGCAAACCACCGGTGACTGAAACCAGCAAGCATCAGAATGAACTATCATCTCGAACAAAGAATTCCTTGGCCATTTGGCTGAATATTTCGACAAAAACTGTCAGGGGGCCACAAGCTGATACTCGTCTAGAGCTCACAGGTGAAGTAGAACCCCGGACGGGAGAACCTGCAACCACCTGCGGCTTCAGGGTTAACGACTGCATACGTTCTCTCAAGCGCCACCAAACTCCTCGTCCGCATGGCCTACTGCCATGTTTTTCAGAGACGGGGATGAAGTCATTAGTCAGTGCTTGTCTGATCGGTTTGCTTGCAGTTTGGAAGAGAAGTCCGTCCCAGAAAACTGAGGAGAGTCGATGATAGTGCCCATTTTCAAATTAGGGCTCGTAGTGAATGTGTTAACCACAGGGGGAGTCAGCTTGACCCCCTCGTAACGAGCCTTTGGCGTCTATTTTGCTTTGTTGCACTAAGATAGTTCGTGGGACACCGACCCGAAAGCAGCAAGCAAGATTTCGACCTGGTAGGGGTTGTACTCACAGAATGTTCACAACTCTGGTATTCCTGGATTCCCGAGGCGCACTCAATTCCGTTGATTGGTCTGTTAATCCTGACTCGTTTGTTCTCCTGCAGTTGGCCAACATGATATGCTCTTTGTGTTCTTAGACTTCCCGACGTTTGAGAGTGTACGGAGAGTTCTCCAAAAGCTTCCGTGCACCAGGCGGTGTCCGTCAAGCATGCCCACTCTCTCCTCCCCATTTTATCTTCGTGATCGATGGGCTAATGGGTCGAACGCTGGTTTCTGTGGTGGAGAATGATAGCACAGCTTCTCACTCTGGACCTCCTGACATAATGACACTTCGTGCCTCCCCACCAAAACGCTTCCTCGGGCTCAGGCACCTGCTCTCCAAACCCCGCACCATAACACCTCCTGCACTAACTCTCCGAGCTCCCGCTCTTCGCCCTTCTACGAACCTATTTCCCGATTCCCGTATAAGCGTAGCACCTTCGAACCGTGCAACCCAGTTCCCTGACAGGAACCCAAAATCACAACTGCCACCACCTAATTCTAGCCCCTACCAAGTTCCGCCCCTCTATCGACCCGTGTATTAATTGCCAAGGATCCCCTTTCGGTAACTACCCGCACTACAACATCCTCCGAAGCCACGTGCAGCTCCACCTCTACGCTCTCAACTGTCTAGCCCCTACCAAGTTCCGCCCCTCTATCGACCCGTGTATTAATTGCCAAGGATCCCCTTTCGGTAACTACCCGCACTACAACATCCTCCGAAGCCACGTGCAGCTCCACCTCTACGACTCTCAACTGTATCTTCGCTTCCTACTCCAAAATCCTCCAACCTGCAACCAATACAGAGGACTCCGTTTCACCCCTAATGGAGCCCACTGCTCCCAGAGTTGGGCTTAACCACTAACCTCCTAACTATGCCCTCTCCCATTCCCTTATCTTACATCTCTGACCCTAAGCCTCTTGTTCAATCTACTTTAATCGGCCCAGTTCGGCTACTCGTAACCTCCGCTCCCTACGATTCGTCGCCGTGGACAATACAAGACAGATCCTCTTGCTCTCTTGGTGCCTCTGTCTTACCCTCTCATTTCCTGTTTCTTAAACACTTCACCCACCAATTCATTCTGCGTGACCTAAATCCCGCTATTTCTGTTCATCTGCCACACAGTGCCATCATCTGTTTATGTTGATTACGTTATTACAAACGATTACCTGACCCAGCCTGTTACTCTTGGTCCATGAATCCCCGCCGCCTGCACTCTCACACAGCTACTGCCCCCGTACCCACCACGGTGCATTCCAGCATATTATTCTCATACATCTCTACCTGGTCCTACCTCGCCTGTCAATTTGAGAACTCCCGGTTTCCCTGTCTTTACCCTACTCCATACTGGCCTCTGTGGGCTTGCCAAATTCTTACTAGCCATCCTATCCACCCCCTCTTATTCCGCTAATATTATTTCTGTCCTTCTAAGTAACACCCGCTCTCTCTTACCTAATTGCACTACGTCCAACCTACCTCCACTATAGCTTGTTCAACTTTCATACACAACATTAAGACGTGGCCCTCTCTTAGCACGCCTGATGCCCCTATCTCTCTTCTATGATACACTATTTTCCGTTCCGATGGTTCCCACCGTCGTGTGGGCGGCTGCATCATATACTCCAGAACCGAACTGGAAATCTCCCATATTGACAATCCACTACTGGCGGACACCTCATACTCTGTTCGATATTCTGCCTGTCGAGCTGATCCACCGTTCACCCTCAGGTGTTTGTACATGCTCTCTCCACACTACACTAGCTCAATTAATCGTCTATCCACGGTTCTTCCTCACACTCAAGCACTACTTCACCCAAACAAACTAGTCGATGGGGGTACCAACCTACTTGAGATTGCCTGGTCTCAACAAAACTCCCCTTTGCGCCTTCCGCCTCTGCTTGCCAAACCTGACGTCGAATGCTCGTCCCAGTTTGTAAGGCAGCAAACACGTGGTGCCCACACCGTGGACATTGCTCTTGTCAACGGCTGTCTGAGTTCTAAGGCTGCAGTTGATCCGAAGTTCCCTGCTAGCGACCCATCGTATTGTCACTTGTCGCTGGACGTGCAGCACACGTAAACTGCTATTTTTCACGCTTGGTTTCATCTTTTCTTTCCCCATCAATATCAGTCACAATATCAGTACAGAAAATTTGTTTTACTGAAATACAATCGCAACCGCCCGCTTCTCGGGTCCGACGTGACTTGGGGACTTTTGCTGAGTGACGGTTGTTGTGACTGGCAGTTTGCTTTAATGGGTCACCACTAACTCCAAAAGTGAACAAACATTTTAGCTACAAACGCTGGACTAATCTGTTTACATCTGTGGATTATTATTGCGATCATCGGAGATTTGGAATACCTGGAAGGTGGAACTTTCTCCTCGGTGTGGTGGTTCAACGGAATATGGAGCCACGGAATCTCCCATTTTGAACTGCGAGTCAGGATCTGCTTGGATTTTTCTCCTTATGAGTTTATATCTGGCTTACATTATTAATTTGTTCTGTTCACTAGAGACCCCTTATGGCCGTTAGCCACTACTGACGAGTACTCAAAATTCTCCTACCCCTCCCTCCCTTAAGCTCTTTCAGTCTTTCCCTTTGCATTCTTGAAGCCCTTGCATTCTGATTGCGCCATAAAAACTTGGATGAGCTCTTTTTCTCTCGTGACACGCAAAGCGTGGTCAACATCTTTTACGACAACCTACTATCAGCATTATGTCTGGTTGCTCCCACACAAGCTTCCTATGTCGCTGGTTGCCATTCAGCCACACGATTATCCGCTACAGGCCATAAATTTAGGAAGTATCGTAGGCTCTTCTTGGAATCCCATGATTTCACCCTCAATAGTGTAACAGACTCATGACCGAGAATACCACTGCCAAACTCGCTCCTGAAAAGCGCGAGGAATCTGCCGCCGCAGCCCATTCTCTTCAACCCCAACTACCACCATGACATTCATTCCAACCTGATGAACGACTCGTTCAAATTCAGCCACCTTCCTGTCCCAATCCAACCTAACTCCCGCACCTGACCTCCCCACGTCAGTGCAAACAGTGAGTCTGCTCGTTCTCAGATTGCACCATACTTTTGAGACTAAATTTGCTATGTTCTCCCAATTCGAAATACCCCGCCTCCATCTCCACTTTTGCTCGTTGTGACTCCGGCCATTTACCCAACCGCCCGAGGTCACTCGTGGCCAGCAATGGTTTTCTGTTTTGGTTGATGTCAGCCGCATGCCTCCCCCGATCGGGGGGAAAGCCACCAGGCCCCCGACTGCTTGGTGGCTCGTCACCCTACAGATCTGGTAGCATGCACGAGAGACGAAAACCTAGTGTGGTGGACAGGTACAACTTGCAGGGAGGGCCGACCTGTCACGTTGCACCATGGTGCGTTCGTATACTCGCCAGCCCTACAGTAGCACCGGTGCGTCGCCAATCGCCGGTGGTTCTGAGCCTGATCTTTAATGCAGAAAAACCAAAAAGGAGCACCCTTGCTGTTTGCCTGTGGCTTGATTGAACTTGTTCCGGTTGTTGCTTGACACGCAACACCAAGAAGTACAGGCGAATGACGGCTGTTCCTTCGTTTGTTTTAAAATATATAATGCATTGGGTAGCCCGAAGGCACTGAATGGGCCTCACGGCTATCCTCGATGTGCAAGGAGGTGCCAACCTCGTCTTAGTTGGGTCACACCACCCTAAGTCCACTTCATCATTCAAACAGCACACACGTTCTCCCCTCTTTTCTTCTATAGCCACCATATGCACGAAAATGTAGACTACTTATTAGTTCCCTATTACCACCAGTCACCGCTAGCGCTCAACGGCTGTTTTTACCGTGCACGACTGGTCTTCTGGAGTTGGCAGCAGTGACTCGGCGATTAGTGATCCTAACTCTCACCTTCCTGTTAAGTTGACTCAGTAACTCTCAGTTAAGCCACGCCTCGTATCCACTACCTGGGAAGCTATTGCCTGACCGTTTTTTAATTATCTACTGTCACTGCTCACAACAACCCCTTTTTTGCACAATGAAGACCCTGTGTTAGTGTTCTTTATGTAAGCCAAAAACTACCTCCCGTTCTAACTAGTCCGACAACTACCCCCATGCTGGCCACCTTGACGAGAGTCTAATTTCCCAAAGCTACGAACCTGAGCTGGCCCAGCTAGTACTTGGTTTCTAGATCAGCAAACAAATCCACGTTTCCTGTGTCCATTTATCTTGCTGTCATCTCCTTTTGGATCTTGTCCCATTGACACAGTTGTATCTGATGGCTCCTGGCGCTTACCAGACGCTGCTGCCCTTATCCTATCCCTTACTCATTCCCTTTATTCTCAAGCTTCAAACTTCAGCTGCAGTCGCCCAAACGCCCCGTGCGGCTGGTATTCATTCAGTTTGGCTGGTCCCCGGTCAACGCTCACATGGTCCTCCAACTGGAGGGAAATCACCCGTGACCCCGGACTGGCCTGACTGTCTCCTCGTCTAACCCAGATCTAGCTGCCACAGAAATGCGTACCATTCTTCGATCGCGGCATCCTTGACGACCTTTGCGGGGCTCTCAATGAACCGCAACTTTTCGATTTTTCATTTTGGTGACCCATGAGGAGCTCACAAAGGGCTATGTAGGATTTCAATAACGAATATAACCTTACCTCGGATTATTGTGCACTGCAACAGCTTTTTTAAGTGTTTGTTCCAGTTGCACTCCGTCTTTAAAATATAACCTCGGCGACTCGCGGTTTTCACATGCATGCGGCGCGAGTGCTGTTAATTGTCAATTGACGCAGATCAGTGACACCTAAAACGCCAATCAGCGACTGTGCGTAACTATATAGTGGCAGATGAGGTATTTATCGTGCAGGTCCAGTTTGTATGGGGTAAAACAACAAGAGCTTCTTTACGAGGTTGTGGTAATAGCATTAGCCGTGCAACCATTGCATGGCAGTCATTCCCAGTGTGATGGCACTACTGCAACTATTTTCTTCACAATCTCGACCACAACCTCTCGCTCATTTGAACCTGTGTTAGCACTTATGAGCAGATTTTTTTAGCTGACCCCAACTACTTCTGGGACGAGTCTATTCCAACCCGATGAAACTTTCCCTCGGATTTGACTAACCTGGTTCCCTGCTGTTATTTCGACTTGCCTCTTCCACAAGTTTAATTCCGTATACGATGTTTGTTCGGCCCTATGCGTTAGCACTTTCTCTCCATCCAACCTATCCTTTAGGTCTGACTTCAGTACAACACTGGAACCGGTGAGAACACCTAGTTTCAGATTAGGCCACATTTGTGGGACAGCTTGCAATTTGCTCCTATTTCGAATTATTTATTCTCCATCTCTATGTTTCCAGAGTCGGCGACTTGCGATCTGGACCGGGCAGCTGGTGTATCAAGGCCATAGGGGCTTAGTGTCAGGATGGTATATAAACTGTTTCTGAGCTACAAATGGTCACTCTTCGCTCGCTCCGCTTGTGGTTCGGGTGCCCGAAACATGCAAAATGCCGCCAGCACGGTTTCAACGACGGTATGGCCAAGTTCGCCTAAGCCGATTACCTCATCAACTGCATTGTCGTCAAGTAAGATGGTTTAATATGGTATAATATCTTGTATGTTCACAGAATGTATCCACAAACAAACGCAACGTAACCAGAGAGATGGTGCAGTAAGTCCCCGGCCGTGAGTGTCGTTCCTTTGCGGGATTTGAGTCCAAGCTGCGAGAATTCCAACAGAGAACAGGCACGTGTTATGCCCTCCGGCATACTTCATCAGCGGCTAAGTATAAACAGAATGCCAGTGAAGTGATTCTACCATCCGTCGGTTATGCGTTTATGGTGTACAAATATGTACATGTGCGTTCTCACTGGAATGCTAATCAAAAGGGTCGCCAGTATGTTGATATTTCTATGCATACTCATGCAAATAACTTACAGTTGCATACGCTGATTTTAAATACCGATCGTGCATGCGTGTCGTTCACCGCGACGGTCGCCTTGTAATAATTAATTTTAAAGTGCAACATTCGCATGACCTGCGTATATTTGATTGGTAAATGTATGTTGCGAGCCGACGTTTGAATGCACGGCAAGAGTGCCTTGTGTTTGGATTGTTGTAACCTTTTAAGTCATCAATGGAAATCGGAGACAGTGTCCGGAAAACTATGAACTAGACTTGACCGGTGATGATGTGCTGGTCCAGCGCGATAAACAGCGCCGCTTGGACTATACTTTTTGTGATCTGCAGGGTATCCGAGATGCGCTGCGCCCATTTTGACCCATGGTTGTGTCTGTTTTTGATGATGGGAGTTTGAATGTTCTCTTTTACTCCCGTCCGTCTGCGTGGTTTGTTTGCAAAGTATGGTAATGAAATCTAGGCAGACTCAACCTAGCACCTCCAATGCTACCACACGCAGCTGTGGGTGGTGGATGGGTTTTTTCTGCCATAATATCCATACCCTCCTCAACGCGGTACGACAGTGGCAACCCTGTGCGTCTTTTCCGCAGGCTGGGCAAACGGGTCTCTGTTCGTTGCCATTCTGTGGCCTTTCATTAATTCTTTTCCCATTTGCTTTCCAGGTACAACTGCGGAACATATGTTTGATGATTCTGTTATTTGCTTGCAATCAATCACAATAAAATTATGTTTTCCTAAAATTTGTTGCATATTTCCCGACAACGCAAGCTTTACGGCAACCAAGGCATTCAGGCCTTGCGTTGAGGACTAGCTTGCATAGGTGTGAAAAGGGAGGCCTGATTTTTTGGTTACGTCTATACCCTCAGAGTAGTCTCGAAATCTTCTAGGACAACATGGGATCGCCCCTAACAACATGCGTTTAGCATTATGTACAATAGCCCGGCAGCCTAACTGTGCCTGAAACACTTATTACACTCCATGGGCGTTTCATGTTACGGTGTTACCAGTTACGCGATCGAAAACCTATTATTCAGGCCAAAGATTCTATGACGGGCGCGCCGTACACTTCATATCCCGCCTGTTGTTACATAGTATGTAAAGTCGCCAACGAATGATTTCCAGCCACAACAAGGTTAAAAACCTGCGATTGTGACATAAGTTGCTGTTGCTATTACCACAACCTCACAAAGAATTTCTCGTTTTTCACACTTATGATAAATGTCCTCGAACAATGCACACCTCACTTAGGACTATGGTTATATAGTTTGATGGCGCTCTAGGTATAGCTGATATGTGTCGTCAACAGTCGTATCAAAAGTTCGTGGCAATAGTGGCTTTCCAAGCTTATCATACGCTGTTCATTAAATGCGTCAACAACTGCTCACATTATTCTGTGTACTCAGACGATTGATGCACCCTTCTTCATGCCACGACAATACTTTACGTTAAGGGGTGAACGACTAGAAATAGAAAATAGGTGACCAGCTGTGGCTCTACCACAGACACTATCGTTGATCCGATGGCTCCGTAGGACGCACCGATAGTTCTACCAACGTTAGGGCTGTCCTTGAAAACACCGGGTCTTGCACCTAGGGCAGTCAATGAATATATCAGGTGCCTTAGGTGCCGAGCACAATTTCAGTGATACACGGCCTCCAAGATATACAGTAACAGGAACATATGCAGTTACACGCCGGCTACCCCTTTCATTCAAACAAATAACGGTTTCACAACATGTGAACGATGCTGAGTGCAAACAGCCAATACACCAGGGCCAGCTGCTAAATACTGGCTGTTCTAAATAGCTACTTTTTGTTACAACCAGTAGTCCCAAATATCATCTTCCTTTGAAGATATAGATAACTTTGGGGACAAAATGTAAGGTCACACTTCCTACAACCAAGCTACCTTAAATTACCGGAAATCGCATACCCTTTGCTTTCATTACATTTGAAAATCTGTTAACGATGTAAATTTTAAACAGATACAACCACACCATAATTCTTCGCTTCGTTTGGAAGGGTCAATCATGAACCGCAAATCCGCCATCTTGCCATCTTTAAATGTTCCCTCCGCTATACTTTCTACCAATCAGAATGAGGATGACGCCGCGAGTCGCGTGATCACCTATCTTTTCTTGTCATGACACTGGCTATTTACTCAATCACCCAGGGTCACTCATGTCCATCAGTGGTTTTCAGTTTTAGTTCATGTTAACCGACTCCAACTTTGAACTAGTCAAACCTCATGGCCATTGTTGCCCACAAGTTGGAAAATAAACCTGCTAATTTTATCTCATTGGATATTGGATATTTGGATATTGGATATTTATGTCATTGTTTGCTTTTCGCGCAATCCTCGCTACCAGCAAATCTCCCAGTCATGCTCCATTATGACCGTAAATGCATGATCACGCCAGATGGTATGCCACCCATAAGTTGGGAATAAACAATACTAATAATATTATAATTAACCCTAATGCTCGTGGGCATGCAGTCACTGAACACACCACTTACAAGCCAGTGAGAGATACTGGAAGTTGTGGAGAAGTTTAAGTAGCGTGGAAGTTGCATTAGTTCTGATTTTGCGTAACGGAGTGGGTAACTGCACGAATTTGCAATGTCCGGGCCGTGGTCGCGAATTTAGACGCTCACGGCGTCAAAGTGGTGTATTTTTGAATCTCAAGGGTCGTGTCTATCAATCTTAAGTGTGTGCTGTTCTGTTGTATGACTGTGAGACTGAACCTGTTTGAGCAGCGGAACTGAGACATCTTCAGGTGTTCGACAATCGTTGTCTCAGAGCCATAGCTCGTGTGGATTGGTGTCAGCCTTGCCTTGACAAGATGATTAGAAAACGAGTTTTCGGTTGTGCAACAGATAATTCAATTTAGGAATGCGTTCAGCAATAAACGCTTCTTTGGTGGGGACATGTGTTGCGCATGCCTAACCATCGTTCCCGAAAGAAATGCTGCTTTCTACGCCCAGTTCAGGGTGGCGGAAGCAGAGAAGCGTCCAACCCTTGACTTGGCATAGAAGTATAAAAGGGATTGTGAGACGCTTGAAAGCTCTGGGTACTACTCGCGGTCCAGGATAGGTACCACGTGATCCTCAGTGCGCCTGGTTGGAGACACTAAAAGATACGCCCTCCAACCGGCTACATGGCGTTCTTGTTGTAAGTTTCCATTCATATTGCCTGATTGAGCGGGTGGGTGTGTAGACGCCTCAAAATGGTTGCAGTAAGCAACCACTAAGTACCTTCTCCTTGCACCTTTTACTCACAATAAGGCTTTCAAATAAATCATGGTTGTACGGAAGTGATGCATTGTTGTTGAACGCTAATGTCGTGCTGTCGATGATGATGATGATATGCTGGGGAGTACTGGAGTGCCCACACCGATGGCTACGTAATACCCGACTATTGACCAATCACATTGGTCGTTGCGTTTAAAAAGTGCTTTGAGGTGGGATCAAATGGGTTTTTGAACGTCCGTTTGGTTAGATTATGTGGGAAGGGGGGCTTTGGCGGCTTTAGCTGGTTATCGTGGAAAACCGAGGAAGACACACATGAAGACAGATGGATAGCTAAATCCTTTTTGACATCAAGCCTCTTGGGTCCTTTCACACCGTGCACAACGGAGCCTTTACTTAGCTTCATCTAAATTCATTCATAAGAAGCTGCCACCCAACAGATCAATGGCTTGCATTACTGATTAATGGTAGAAGGTTTTGGCGTTGGAACAGAAATACCCTCTGTCGTTTGCATCAGGCAAGCAGCAAGCCAAAAACGCATTAGGGTGTTCGTAGGCTTAGTTTGGAAAGTGGACTGGTTTTAGGCGTACAACATGGGTGTCAATGTGCAAGGGGCATCGGTTGCTCTGGATTTCACGCGGAAGAGAAAAGCTGTGAGTCATTTCTAAGCTTCAAGCTGTTTTAGCACTGGAGTCGACAAAGCTTGTCTCAGTTCTTCTGAACCACCCAATGAGAGTCCGCTACGTTTGGCTCGTGGGAACTGTTCACGAGCAAAAGTGTATAACTAAATAAAGGCTGTTTCAAGGCAGTTCCCGACCCTCCAGGGTATCAGAGTGTTTTGCTTTCGCGGTTTGTAATAATTCATAATAAGTTCCGTCAACTTGCATGATACGTTGATGAGGCTAACGGTTGGGTGGTTTTCGCGCAATAACTTTGATAAGTGTGACGAAGGAAGGTGTGTTCTTCGGAAGTTTCGAAAATCATTAGGTAAGAATTCTGGCCAGGCCGTGAAGTTTTAAGCTGGAGCTACTTAGATGTGTTGTATCCTACCACCGGCGCACTGAAACTACTGGTGTTGTGAGAAAAACTGCAGAAAATAAAGACGAATTATGACGGGCAGTGTTTGTAGTCCTGTTTCAAATGAGAACATGATGAAGTGGTCGGAGCAGAATGCTTCCATACCCAGCGTTTTATGTGGGGTCTGTTAATCGCTCAGGGTTGAATGTGAATGCTCCGTTTCTGTTCCTCATGGAGAAGGTCGCTAGTTTGCTTGCTCTCCTGCATCGCATCTGTCCATGCTATAGAAACTTGTTTGCGAGCCACGCTTGATCGGGTTACCAGTTTTTGTTAGGTCGTTTTGCGCATCCCTGGATTATGTTCTTAGCGGACGCTTTTGGTGACACAATCCGACCGTATTCAAAAGCGGCTAGAAGCGTTCATCCGAACTTAATCTCTTGCAAATCCGTTTATCTCCTGGAACGCCATCCTACTTGACGCCCATATCATCTCACGATTTTCGCGTGCAATGTGATCAGTTATCACTGGTTTGTGACAAATACCTTTAATACTCAAAGAGTTCGTAACCAAGTCAGATTCACAGTAAGTTCGTTGGATTGCGTGATAATTTCAAGACTAGTCATGTGGTTATTTTTGTTTGATCTGCCCCTGGAAAGTCATGCCCAAGAGTTTTCCTTTCAAGTAGGGTAACGTCTGGTTGGGGCTTCCAGGGTCGGGCCTTGCATCTCTCTTGCTGAGGTGCTTGAATACATAAAGGCGCTCAACCGTAGAGAAGACATAGATTATAAGATGAAAAATCCCGTAGAACGAGACGCCCTTACTCTCTTTTGTGCCGTGGTTGTCCAGTGAACACGGGTGTTGGTGGTTAACGGCATTCAAAAGTGGCTATGGTGCTATCACTGATTTCCGTGTCACACACAAGTCAAATGCATCATTTGATGCATAAGAGCATTTCGAAAACCAGGTGAACGTGTCGGGCTTGGTCTCCGGACCCCCTTTCAAAAAGTCAACCGTGAGACTGCTTGGCTTGAGTGCACATCCCATTCAGTATGTCGAGCATTGCACAAGGTCCGGTTCTCGTAAGCAGATTCCTTGTCTGCTGTCACTCAATAGAAGTAAACCAAAGTGAATTTCGCCAAAACTATGAGGTTTTCAAAGTTGCGGAATTTGTGAGGAATTTCTTTAATCTGGTTGCGCGTTTCGGCGTTAGGTTGCGCATAGCCTTTAGTTTACGAGAAAAAACCTCCGAGGTCATCTACACTGCTAATTAGTGTGTGACCACCACTTTTCGAGACAAGGCACGAAACTTGTTCTTAGCCTAGTATAACGTTCTGCACCATAATCGTCCGCACCCACAATCGAACACCTCTTCACCTACCTTGGACACTCAGAGTGGATGAAGGGTCCATACCAATGCACGCGGCCCATTATGAGGCGTCAACTACACATGACATCTTAATCCAACAGCCAAAGATGGTTCTCCAAATCAGCTGTACGTGTTGTTGCGTGATCCGGTTAATTATAGTAAATGCTAGGCACATACCTGTGGATGGTGTTGATTTAGACCTCAATAATGCAAATTAGCCAAATCCAATGACCGAAGACGGCCCTTCATGCTCATATATGTCGTCCGCCTATCAAGTTTACACTCGTTAATTACGCAAGCGCCTTTGGCGAACTGAGTTTCTATTTATGGATTAAAACGGTACAAATGTCTCAAGGACGTCATTCGACGGGGTCCATAAAAGGAAAATGTTCAAGCGATTACAACTCGTGTACATCCTCGGTAATATCAGAGAAAACACGAAATTGAACATTATTGTGGTGGTTAACTCACCAAGAGCCCAGTAAACCTCTTTGTCCATAATATCCAACAAGCGTTCACACCGAAGCTGGAGTCTTACCACATCCGCAGTTAGTCCCACTGGCGATAATCAGGAATCCTTCTGTTCACCGACGATTAGATATTGGGATTCAGTAAGCGCATTCATTATTGGACGCAACAAGTTAATGCTAAAACTGCGCTTATGCAAGTCGCTCGTAAAATCGGCTGTTATAGACTTCGGCCCTAGAATTCAGCGACCGCATGCGTCATTGGACGTGCGTCAACGCGTGCAACCGTAGCAAAGATCCAGTAGATGAGTGAGCACTTGATGTCAAATATGCCCATTTAGAGCACTAAATCCTGACCTCAAGTGGGAATTAAGTTTCGTACGTATATCGGTATAACCCGACAAACTAGAAATCCAGAATTCAGCGAAAAGTGGCAACCAGCATGTACGTATTCGAATTGGCAAATATGTACAGCATATGGAATATTAAAACAAGAGAATAATGAATAGAGCAATGAATAGAGCGTCAGTCATGTTCATCACACTTCACTTTGCTTATGCTTCTCAATAATGATACCTTGTTGCTAGATAGAATTAACAACTCCGTCGTCCTCACCATAATTTGTAACCATCCCATACTCAACTGCAGCAACCGTCTTAGCAACAAGAAGGTCCTTTCTGAGAAACTGATAAGATACCATGCCTTGTGTGATCTTCAGTATCCGGTTACGCATAAAAAAGCTCCCACATTGTAGGTGCACATGACATGTAGAAGGACGCTGGCAATTTGAGGCCACCCTGAGGCTTCGCTTTATGTTCGTTGTATGAGTTTGTGCATCATGTAACTCGTTGTTTATGCAACCATCATCATTTCAACAATAATCTCTGCAATATCAAGATACACGAGCTATTAAAACAGCGACTACTGATATCACCTCGGTGTCTTTCATAATGATGGTGATTCAACTGGGGACTTCAAGGTTTACTATGTCTCACTGCCCAGGAACGAATATCCTTCAACCCACATCCAAGTGAAATGTACAGCTCTATTGCTACCTGCCCCGCCTTTGTCTTCTAAGTAGTCGGTGAACCCTGACTCTCCATCTACCCGATCAGTGACTCTTGCCTGTCCACCAACAGCTGCCCCACTTGATCAGCCTTTTTGGCCACTACTTAGCACTCGACTTCCATCAACGCCTTCCTAACCACGTCATTCCGCCATTCCTAGACGGTGCAAAAGACCTCAAGGTTGACAACTCACACTTTAATTGCACGCCTTCTCCCCAAAAACACCCACACCCCATACTGAGCATCATACTCCAACTGCTGTAATAGAGGAAAGAGGAAAAATAAAATAGAATCAACGTTTATTACCCTCACAGACCGCCGGCCAGAGCTTGTCCATGTTTTGGAGTGTTTTCCCAATCCAAAACATCATTGAAAACAAAACAAAAGTGACTGAATAAATACACGCGTTATGACAGCTACGGAACTCGTTTTGCAAAGACTTCGCACTTTATAGGCTGCAGCTGCTCCATTTTGATGGTACCTCACCATCCAAATATGCAGCGCCACCAGACATTTCACTTTTTCCTCTATTGTCACTGCTCGCTAGGAGCTAACTTGTTTGCGCGAAATTTAGCTAACACACATCCCTCATATTCAAATATACCCACATCCGTTCGCATCGAATCTTATCTATTATCTTTGCCTGAACATAAATTACCAGTTTTTAAATTGCACTGTGCCGCTTTGTTGCAGCAGGTAAACATTGTGACCACTTTTAGCTGCCTGCTGTTTTGGACCACAGTGCAACTCGTACAACAGTGCTACTTAACAGACATTTTTTTAAATTTCTTCCCATCTTCGGTCTTTCATGTGGGCAGAGCTATAGTGTTGCCTTGATTCAATAACAGCAGTTAACAAGCCTGTGCCCTCGATAGATCCAAGAACAACCTTGATCACTTCTATTCTTAGTTTACCACGATTCTTTGGTAAACCCTAACTTCCATCTGACTCAAACAAAATATTCATGTACGGGGCTATCCCCGAACCCGAGTACGGTGTGAGACGTTACCACGACGGACACACTGCGTCTGATGGCTTACTCGGAGCTCAAAGCGTAGCACGCGCATGTGCACAGACATTTTACGATATATAAAGACCACGGGCTGTAAGGTACAACACGTATGGTTGGATGAATTTGTTGGAATGTGTGGAGGTCCATTGCTTTCGATCAGTCTTCGGCAAACACGCCCCTTTGAGTCATTTTTGAGTATTCTGAGGAAAGAGTACGTTGTGCTAAAGCTCCGCCTTCTAAATACAATGGTATGATGTGATAATTAGAATAGTGGTGGGTATCTTAACTACCGAATGTACGCGTAGTATAGAAGTCCGAATATGGAGGAATGAATATCATATATTCTCGAATATCGCGGGCGTACCATCAATCGCATGGTAAAACAAAAGCATATAAAAATACACTAAACAGAATGAGTAGAATAGAGTCAATGTTCACCACATCCACAACACGTTGAATGAGCGTGCGGGTGTCTATAGTTTCTAATAGGTTGGAACCTCAAACGTTCAGATCTTCTCAACGTCGGATTGTCAGGCTCAGTGTTTGTTTCATGCGCATCAGAACCATCTGTAAGAGAATCAGAAATGTCATTAGTGTTTGAAGCAACAGACGTATTGTCGCCAAACTGACCTCTAGCATTGAATTCGACCTGATCAACATGCCGTCTGTGACTTGAGAGATCTTCGAGGTCAAGAACCGTGACCATACGATTCCCGTTCCTCCCAATAACAACACCAGTAGATGGACGTAGATCGTTACCTTTGAAAAATGTTACGTCGGCAGTCCCAATGCATTCCAGGTTCGCGCGTGAGGATCTCGATTTGAATAGCTCTGCTGGACTCTTACCAGTAATTGAATGAGCAGCATTCCTGTACTGCATCAAGAAATTATCAATACCTCGATCAAGATCATGAAAAGTAACAGGGGAAATAGAATTGATGGCAGATTTCAAAGTTCGAACAAAATTTTCAGCGAGTCCATTAGACTGTGGATGACGGGGAGCAGTAAATAAATGACGACAACCAAGTCCTTTTAACCAATATTCGAGAGATTTCGCTGTGAAGTGTGAGCCGTTATCAGTGACCAAAACAATTGGTACACCTTCACGACTAAATAGTTTCCTCAAAGCACACTGAGTAAACTCAGAACTCGGGGATGTCGTGAGAAATACTTCCGTCCAGCGTGAATAGGAATCTACAACCACCAGTGCATAATATTTGTTCAAAAATGGACCGCAATAATCTGCATGAATGCGTTGCCATGTTTCACAGGACAATGGCCAAGGAATCCATTTGGATGATTTGGAATGAATTTTGTGTGTACAGTTCATACAATCCTTAGCCGTACGCGCAATGTCTGCATCCAACTCTGGCCACCAACAAGTAAGTCTGGCAAGAGACTTCATTTTGTCGATGCCTAGATGTCCGGAATGCAAATCGGATAAAATGGCACTTCTGTGTGTTGGTGGAATCACGACACGATCGTTATAACACAACAATCCATCAGGTGTCAATGCTAAACTGTCTCGACGAGCATAAAATGCGGGAAATCGACGACGTTCTTGGTGCGTCCATCCTCGTCTTAATGCAGAGATAACGGATGAAAAGTATTTTCGGGTATCACGCACAAGCTCGTCTCGTTTAATCGGAAGCGGTTGTACTAACAAACAATCAGAAACATTAGATTGTGATAAACTTTCTGGAACTCTGGATAGATAATCGACGTGCTGAATGGATTTAGCACCACGATGAATAATGTCATATGTATACGAACTGAGAGCGATGCTCCAACGTTGAACCATGGCTGCGGATGACTTAGCCAATGATTTCATAGGATGGTATATGAATTTCAAGGCTTCATGATCGGTCACAATCGTGAATGGTTTACCAAAAAGATACTTGTGTAGTCTACTTACACCCCAGTAGACAGCAAGAGCTTCACGCTGTGTTTGAGAATAGCCCTGTTCGGCTTGTGTTAGTCGACGGGATGCACAAATGACAGGACGGCCATTTTGTTCGAGAATAACACCTAATCCAGTTGGAGACGCATCAGTTATAACGGTTGAATGATCTTTCGCAGAAAATGGTTTCAAAATAGCGTCAGATTTAAGATAATTGAGTAAAGAACGTAAAGTTTTCTCATGCTCAGATATCCAAGAAAATGTTTTCAGAGATAACAGTTCAAATAGACAATAAGCTTTCTGAGAAAAGTTAGGTATGAACCGGGAATAATATTGCAATGCACCAAGTATGGAACGAAGTTCGGACAGATTAGAAGGGGATGGAGCATTGACTAAAGGCGATAAACGTTCATTATCAGGAGAAAAACCATTTCCATCAACAGTGTAGCCTAAACATGATAGTTTGTAAACAGAAAATGCACATTTCGAAGAATTAACGGCAACATTTAAGTCATGAAATCTTTTGAATAATGCAAGCAAGCGTGAATCGTGCGTAACCTTATCGACAGCATGAACTATCACGTCATCTTGATAAGTTACAACACCTTCAAGACCGTCAGTAATTGAATTAATCACATCTTGAAATACAGCAGGAGAGACATTAAGTCCGAATGGCAAGAAATTATACCGATATAATCCAAATGGTGTATTGATGACTGTGCATTCACTAGTAGCATCATCAAGTGGTATCTGCAAGTATGCATCCTTCAAGTCTATTTTTGAAAAGATTTTTGATCCCGCTAGACGATACAACACATCTTCAGGTTCTTCTGTAGCACACGAGCGTTGAAGTAGGCTTTTGTTGAGTGTCAATCGATAATCGCCACAAATTCTAACAGTTTTACCATCAGACTTTAATGGCGTAACAATCGGCGTAGCCCATTTGGAAGACTCGACAGGTGTCAGAATACCTTTTTGGCACAATGAATCTAGAGCTAGACGCACTGGTTCACGCAAACCAAAAGGTACTATACGTCGTTTGAGGAAAATCGGATCACCAGAAACCTCGAGTTTCACTTTTGGTATGCGCATTCCTCCGGTGACTTTGGAGCAGCTCGTGATCAGTTGTTTCAATTCGGTTTCGTTGAAATTTGAAGTAAGTAGTGAAATGTTAACGTTAAGCGCACGTAAAACTTTGAGACCAATTATTGAAGGACCAGAATTCGATACAAGAAAATTACAATCAACAAAGTTACCACTGGAAACTTTGACTGGTATAGTACATGAACCAAGAAGCGGTAAAGCATGTCCAGTGATACCTCTAACAGATAATTGTGTCGGTTTTAAAACAGCAGTAGGATAAAATGCTATAAGATCTGACTCAGGAATAATGGATTCGACGCTGCCAGTATCAATGATAAAACTATGCTTTTTACCAGAGCCTGATATGAGCGTCTTCGACACATGCATAGAATTCGATAAAACAGATAAAGACATGGATGAGATGTTATCAGTCAAAGGCTTGATATCAGAATTTGAGTCGACAGTCAGTCTACAAACTCTTTTGGACTTACATACATTCTGAATATGCCCAATCTTACCACATGAAAAACATTTTGATTGGCGATGTATGCAAGTATATCTGGAGTGGTCCTGTCCACACGAAGCACATTTGCCAAGAACTTTTTTGGTTGGCGTATTTGACGATTTTGAATGTTCGAATTCAGTTGGTTGTTTTTGTTATGATAACGCATATTGGTTTCAAATTTACCGTGTGGGCGACCTTCCAGCCCTTTCGACTTTAGTGCATTAAATAAAACGGTCTCGTTGCATTTGGTTACTTCTTTAACATCCTGGTATTGCTCGCAAATTTTTCTGATCGATATGAAGCGTTGATCAGTCTGTACTAGGAGCTTTTGTTGTAGATCTGGAAGATTAATTCCGGCAATGAGGCGATCACTCAGTTGGCTTTCAAGTTGTTGGCCGTAGTCACATTTTGCAGCCTGTGTTTGCAGTTGGAGGACAAAATCACGAATACTCTGAGATTCGGATCGAATAAGCGAATTGAATTTCGCTCGTTCTGCGGCCACAAAATTGATAGGCTTAAAATGACTGAGAATTAACTTCTTTAGAACATCAAATGTGCAATCGATCGGCGCCGTAGGGAATAACAAATTCTTCACAAGAACATGAGCATCCTTCCCAATGTAGTGAAGGAAATAAGCTGTCTTCTTTTCATCATCCAGATCCGATTTGGTAAGACACCAAATGCTGAGGCGTTCCAAATAATCCTCCACCTCCCGTGCAGTTGAATTTACACTGAGCGATTCCAATTCAGATAACATTGTGATGAAGAGAAAAAATTTCGGATCGCGACGCCAAATGTGATAACTAGAATAGTGGTAGGTATCGTAACTACCGAATGTACGCGTAGTATAGAAGTCCGAATATGGAGGAATTAATAGCATTTATTCTCGAATATCGCGGGCGTACCTTCGATCGCATCGTAAAACAAAGGCATATAAAAATGCACTAAACAGAATGAATAGAATGAGTCAATGTAATAGAATAGAGTCAATGTTCACCACACACGAATATTACTGGACGGTTAGCACCAACTTTTGTGTACATGCTAGTCTGTTTGCCGGCGAATGACCAGGTACTTTCACCTCGGCCAAAACTTTGTTAATATAACAACCATTTTAAATATTCAATTTCAAGAATGATCTATTTTTACCCATGTACGATTCTCTCCTTCTCGGCGAGGTCTACCGTATTCCCTCGAGTCCCCCTGAAGATGACCAATTCTTCATACAAACCTTTGAGCAACTCTCCTCCAACTACCACTTCACCCATCTCCTGCTGGTAGGTGACTTCAACGCCCCAAAGGCCTTTTGGATTGAGCTCCAGCGCGTCGAATCAGGCGGACTATTTGCAGCGGCACTGTTTGAAGTCGTTCAACAGAGCGCTTGGACCCAGCAGGTCGTTGCCACCCACCAGATACCGCGCAGGACAACTACCATCCCTCCTGGATTTGGTCATCACCAACGAAAGACACTTCGTTGATCAGGTAACATTTAACGCTCCACTGGGATATAGCGACCACTGTGCGCTGACCTTTGATTTCATCTACTATTGGGCCAGAAATCCCAAACCTCAAACGTGGTTTCGAGACTTCTGCCTTGCATAGTTCTCAGGAATGCGCATCTTCATTGAACAGGTCACACTGGGACCAGCNTCCGAAATGGCAGTGGTTTTATCTGGCAGCGGCGGGATTTCTTCGGCCGAGGAAGTCAAGCTGGTCTGCTGCGAAAACACACTTATCTGGATTGATAGTGATACCATATTGTTGGAAACGTTCGAAGACGGCTTGTAAGTGTTGCTTGTGTTCTTCCATCGTCTTGCTTGCCACCAACACATCGTCAGTGTAAGCGAAAACGTGGTCCGAACCACGCAGTACCTGGTCTATGAAGCGTTGGAACGTTTGAGCGGCGTTCCTTCCGCCAAAAGGCATGCGCGTGAATTCGAATAGACCAAAAGGTGTAGTAATCGCCGTTTTGGGAATGTCGGTAGTGGCAACCGGTATATGGTAATAAGCTCGGACGAAGTCGATTTTGGAGAACACAGTCTTGCCCTGTAATTGCAGTGCAAAGTCGTGGATGTGCGGTATTGGGTAACGGTCAGGTACTGTACGACAGTTGAGTGCTCGGTAGTCACCGCATGGTCGCCAATCACCAGTGGATTTCTTG
>NW_008751676.1:1630733-1695043 GCF_000715545.1 Opisthorchis viverrini
AAAAAAAATTGCCAGAGCATTGCTGATGGAGCGAGCGGATGCAAGATGTAGTTCCAGAATGATGGAAGATGAACAGAGGCGACGTTGATGTTGGGTGTCGGCGCAGTTGAAGGTGAGGGAATGACATGTGCAAGAGGATCTGACATGGCATTGTCACGTCGGGGGTTGAAATGTAATGTAGACCATGAGAAAAGAAATTGCCAGAGCATTGCTGATGGAGCGAGCGGATGCAAGATGTAGTTCCAGAATGATGGAAGATGAACAGAGGCGGCGTTGATGTTGGGTGTCGGTGCAGTTGAAGGTGAGGGAATGACATGTGCAAGAGGATCTGACATGGCATTGTCACGTCGGGGGTTGAAATGTAATGTAGACCATGAGAAAAGAAATTGCCAGAGCATTGCTGATGGAGCGAGCGGATGCAAGATGTAGTTCCAGAATGATGGAAGATGAACAGAGGCGGCGTTGATGTTGGGTGTCGGTGCAGTTGAAGGTGAGGGAATGACATGTGCAAGAGGATCTGACATGGCATTGTCACGTCGGGGGTTGAAATGTAATGTCGACCATGAGAAAAAAATTGCCAGAGCATTGCTGATGGAGCGAGCGGATGCAAGATGTAGTTCCAGAATGATGGAAGATGAACAGAGGCGGCGTTGATGTTGGGTGTCGGTGCAGTTGAAGGTGAGGGAATGACATGTGCAAGAGGATCTGACATGGCATTGTCACGTCGGGGGTTGAAATGTAATGTCGACCATGAGAAAAAAATTGCCAGAGCATTGCTGATGGAGCGAGCGGATGCAAGATGTAGTTCCAGAATGATGGAAGATGAACAGAGGCGGCGTTGATGTTGGGTGTCGGTGCAGTTGAAGGTGAGGGAATGACATGTGCAAGAGGATCTGACATGGCATTGTCACGTCGGGGGTTGAAATGTAATGTCGACCATGAGAAAAAAATTGCCAGAGCATTGCTGATGGAGCGAGCGGATGCAAGATGTAGTTCCAGAATGATGGAAGATGAACAGAGGCGGCGTTGATGTTGGGTGTCGGTGCAGTTGAAGGTGAGGGAATGACATGTGCAAGAGGATCTGACATGGTATTGTCACGTCGGGGGTTGACAGATGATACTGTAGCGGACAAAAAAATTGCCAGAGCATTGCTGATGGAGCGAGCGGATGCAAGATGTAGTTCCAGAATGATGGAAGATGAACAGAGGCGACGTTGATGTTGGGTGTCGGCGCAGTTGAAGGTGAGGGAATGACATGTGCAAGAGGATCTGACATGGTATTGTCCGCTACAATACTGAGCATGAAAAAGAGCAGTTTACAAGTGATACAGCCTCACTCACCGGACAAAAGCTCAAATTCCATGGAAATGGCTAGTTTTATCGAAACGCTGGTTTTACCCCACACAGCTTAAGCTGGTTTAATAGTACACTGGTGACAATTCGTTTTGGAGAAGGCCAATAATACGAAGTCACAGCCCCACTGTAAAGATTCTGATTTGTTAGTCAGCCCTTACATTCTGGCTGTGGATATTTCAGTTAGCCATATAATGGGGGTATATGCCAGGGCTTACGCCGCCGTCATACCGGTCAAACCAAACTGATAACGATCAAGGAGACTGGGGAGTATTAGACTACTTAAAGTTTCTAAGATGGGATTAAGGAAAAGTTTATGATGCAACATTCACATAGAGTAGCTAGTGAGTGCACATCAATTTGATTAGTTTCGGTTCTGTGTTTTATCCTTTCCTCTCCTTTCGTGGCCTGGAGGATGTTCAACTTTGCCATGATAAGCAGAGTTCTTAAGTCAGCCTTCGGTTCCGTGGAGTAAGAGTACGGTTACTTGAAGAATGTAGCAGGAGAGCGACGTAGAAGGTTTCGTCCCTCACCGACAGGACAAAAGCTCAAATTCCATGGAAATGGCTAGTTTTATCGAAACGCTGGTTTTACCCCACACAGCTTAAGCTGGTTTAATAGTACACTGGTGACAATTCGTTTTGGAGAAGGCCAATAATACGAAGTCACAGCCCCACTGTAAAGATTCTGATTTGTTAGTCAGCCCTTACATTCTGGCTGTGGATATTTCAGTTAGCCATATAATGGGGGTATATGCCAGGGCTTACGCCGCCGTCATACCGGTCAAACCAAACTGATAACGATCAAGGAGACTGGGGAGTATTAGACTACTTAAAGTTTCTAAGATGGGATTAAGGAAAAGTTTATGATGCAACATTCACATAGAGTAGCTAGTGAGTGCACATCAATTTGATTAGTTTCGGTTCTGTGTTTTATCCTTTCCTCTCCTTTCGTGGCCTGGAGGATGTTCAACTTTGCCATGATAAGCAGAGTTCTTAAGTCAGCCTTCGGTTCCGTGGAGTAAGAGTACGGTTACTTGAAGAATGTAGCAGGAGAGCGACGTAGAAGGTTTCGTCATTCCTTTAGAAGTTAACGAGATGTTGGAAGTATTTTCCTCCTGAGGTATCAGGAAAATATATATGTGCTGTGGAAACGATGCGTGCAATCGTTTGTTCCGTCAAATAAGACACTTCCACTGTTGAGAGATCCTGACAGCTCCTGCATGTTTGTACGAAGCACTAGAGTTCGATGTGATTCCTGTGATGGTATGTTCGACAAACTGGTCTAAATTAACTTTGGTAGCAAAAGAGTAACGATTGAGGGAGCATGACGTGTCTTAGGAATAATATGACAAATCCTAAGCTTAGATAACCCAAAGTTGGCAATCCGCTCCCAATCTAATCTCGTTTACTCCAAGAAAGTTGACTACAGAGGCAGAGGGAAATTTCTGATAACTGTGAGAAAACGTGAATAAAATCAACCATGCAGAGTTTCTCAACGTCAAATAAAACTCTACCGAAAGAAGAGCACTGGACACTGAATCCTCTTTTCGTTTCAAATAAGTTATAGGCTTCATTGTAAAGGAGCTGCCGAAAATTGACAAAGAAGTAATGTTGATGAACTTTCACGTAACATCACGGTCGGAAAGTTATGAATATAGGGTAGGATGTGTTATTTTTTTGCTACAGATTAACACTATGTGAAATGTTTCCGGATCTTTGACAGAGAAGCAAAGCTGAAGTAATATTTGCCAAGGTGTGATCCGGAAATAGGCAACCATTGAGGTGGCAGGGTGGGGGTCTAGAGTGGTCGTTTTCGCCCGTTATCACTGTAAACTAGAAGCGGTTGCGTTAAAAACCTTTTCCTGCCAGGAGGTTTTGAGCCAGAGAATCAGAGCAGAGCAGACAGCCCCAGAAAGCCGGCTGACAATATCCACCTTATTGAGTGAAGTCTGAGTTCGTTTTCTACTACCGTGTCAGACAGGCACATCGGTATCTCGGGTTGGTGAAATAAACCACTACGTAGTATGTATCGTTCAAGAGAAGACAAGTCACGCTTTTTATTAATAAGTTAATCATGCAAATATGAAACAATACTCAAATTATGGGGTGATTAGATGCACGCTTGTGTTTCCGTGCTTTTTCAGTGTTGCGTTAAGTTTAATGGGCATGACGGGCACCCGGATAGACAAAACCACCGGCGGATTTTTTCCTAGTGGTTTTGCCTCAATTTGAGCCTTGATCTGATGCCGTACCAGCGATAGTGTCCGGCAGTGAATGGCACTCTTTGGTAGACTGTATAAAGTTGGCATACCATTTTACCTGGAAACCTTCAGCTGAAGGTTGTGTTCCTTATGGATGTTGGACCACTAGCCTTGAAAACTGATTTGACATTGGAATACCTGAATACCTACCGTGTAGTTCTACGGGCTCCCCAGCATAGAAATGTACCGTATATCTCACTGTTTTTGCGATCGCCTGGTGTCACACTAGTTGCGAGATTTCTTATTAAACGTTTTATCCAATATCAGCAGCCCAGAGAATGAACTAGACACAGTTTTCCACTTCGCGAAGTCTATCAGGATCATAGGACTATGCGGAATCGGACGTGTTATTCAGAAAGTGTTCTATCCAGTGACAGGCAACTTAATCTGGCCAGTGGCTTTGCAGTCAGTCAGTGTAGTCAGAGCGCAGTAACGTACCTGATTATAGGCATGTCCAAAGTTGTAATGACAACAGAGCTGATATGACCATACCGGACAGCTGTCATAGCTACGTAAGCGGGTATCAACTTTGTGAGGGCCATAATGGCGTGACCAAAGTAGCCATCATTGTACGTTGGTCCTCAATGCCTGCTTAACGACCTTTTTCATCCTTCCAATGAAAATCATAGAAAGCACACACATTTAAAACGGCGTTTCCGTTCGTAAATAGGTTCTTGATTGAAAAAGGATTGTGATGGCCTGAATTCCATTAGGACGCGCAACGCCAAAGAGTAAATTTCATCTCCTGGCGCACTGTACGGTTTGAGGTACAGTAGAATTGCTGTACAGATTTGAACATAACACTGAATATCGCTCCACTTGCAGAATGGCATAAGTGGCTGAGGAATCCAAACTGTCTTCCAGCCCGGAGGAATCATCTCGCTCGGCTTCATACTGCTTCTATGGAACATTGGTCGTCGAGGAACGAGCACGAAAAATCTAGGGGTAATGTTTCGCTCTCACCTCACCTCGACAGAACAATAGCTTCAGCTAAGCATCACTTATACATCCGGGAATGCCCTTGAGGGTACACAAACTCCTAAATTTCTGGTACTTCACACCATCTTTTCCCATCCAGACAGAATAAACATGTCCTTCAGTAGCTTCTCACTTAGCCAAGAAGCATCACAAACGAGAGATTCAGCTGGGCTCCAGGTGAGTCTCTCGCCAAAACAAATTGGTTTGCAAATGAGTGTACTTTGCTGATTTCGTGCAATTTGGTATCAAGTAGAACATAAAGTTGACGGAAGCTCGGGAACTGTGCCTACCTGATGAGCCCAAAGAAGGATGAAACCGGTCGTGGGCTATCGAAGAATTTTCGGCAACCTTCTGAGCAGTGCATTACCTAGGCACAAGTGCGTTCACATTTTAGACCATCTGAGTTGTATTTACACATTCTAGTTACAGGTAAGCCGTTTTCTAAGCACTCAGCGATCTACAGACGTGGGTTGACTTCCATGAGAATGCATAAGCGTCACACTCCAATCGTTGAATCATCATAAATCGATTCCCGGCATCTACTTCTATTTTTATTGGATCTTGGTGACAGGCGGTGTACTAGATAGAGTCGTCAAGGCTAAAACATAGCAAGAGGTTGCTCACAAGTACCCTACTTGGTAGTGAGAAGTGAGCTGATTCTGAAATACGCCTGATGCGCCCCAAACATGCATACAATCACCAACTGGTCATCTTCAAGATTTTGAAATCCGGAAGAAACTGCTGCTAACATTTGCTAAGAGCGGAAGTCTAGTCTAATTCCTCCTCTTTTTAGTATGGACTCATGAGATTGATTGTCCCAGTACAGCAGGGTTTTTTTCAAACTAGAGTGACGTGGATGTAAATTCTATAATCATTTTTGTTGTGGAATGCTTGACCTTTGAATTGGTCAGACATTTCGACTGGCCACGTTTAAGCCGACGCCGTAGTTACGCGGGATGAAGTGTCTCGAAAAGTATCTCTCAAGTATCTCCCAAAAATATTGACGTCTTTGTTAATTGTCTGTTGTACACTGGCAATCTTAAATCACTGAAGACCGCGATTACGGATGACGGTTCGGAAGTAATCTAGTCAGTAACAGATGTCTTAAGCACCACGTTTTTTTAGTGACTCTTTATAACCAGCCATTCTTTGTACTTCTCAAGCTGTGTGTAATTCGAGGTGCGTGCATCGTGAGATATGTGAGAAAGATTCCCGTGTGCTGGATGAGTTGGATGTGAAGGCAGCTGCTGACAGGTAGAAGAAAAAGTGGACGCATTTATTTCCTTGAGTAATTTCTTATCGGTTTATTATTTACTCCATCCCATTCTTTATGTCATGTTGTCCTTCCCCTTCCAAGTTTTTCCGTTTGTCTTTAAAAACCTCTTGTGCTTCTCTCCAGCCTCTCGCGTCTCATTCTTCATGTTTTTTGCGCCTGTGTACAAAAGGAATTTTACGACGTGTGAGTAACAGAAAACCAGGTAATACAAACCCTGAGTAACATTCTTCAGAAAAGGACAAACGTTTCGCAGCATCATACAGCACTCTGTCTTCCTGTGACCCAACAATCTCATCACCAGTTCAGGCAACTAACTGCAAGTGTCGGACAAAACAATTTAGAGAAATAAACCCTTTGTTTTTAGGGGTGTAGTCAACATCACTTATTGCCCAGTACGTTCCGTTTTTGATGGGTATCTGCACAAGTTAACAACTTTTTAGGAAAGAAGGTGGGCCTCTCTTCAGAGGCACCTTCCTAAGAGGGACTTAATCTATTGCTGAGTACCCTAGGGTTCTTCAATGAGATTGAGCATCTTGATTAACTCAACATTATCTCTTTCCCTCATAGGAATATAAATAGACCTTTGGTAGCCATCGTCTTCAATCTCTAGGCAGTTCCTCCAGACACTACTCTTTCGCATGATAAAGGACAAAGGTTTTCTAGATGCTAACCTACGGCAAGCTCCACAAATGCGCCTGACTAGAATAGCACAAGGGGCCAGTAAATGGTTATTTAAACTATTCTTGCTAGCGATCTGCTTTAATCGTCATGCATAAAGCTACCGTGAACTGTGGTGCCTCGGATAACGGGTGAATTATACTCTCTTGGGGCCCCAGATCCATCCTGAGAGGATAGAGTTGAGGCTATTGTATTGAAGGAAGTAGCAATCGGTGGCATTTAGTCGGAGGCTACACGTTGTCATAAATCTCCTAATGTATGTTAAGGTCGAATGTAAGCCTGATGTCACATGCCAAGAAGAATCAGGTGGGACACATTTAGATGATCAGCACAAGTAGTGGCAGTGTGTTCGGTACAGAACCCTAGTAGAAACATTTCCACCACAGTGGTTTGTTGTGTTGGAAACCGCTGACTGACATGCAGATGATGCACTGGCAGCAGCTCACTTTTCTACTTGATATGATACAGCTGATTGAGATTCAGCCACTGGAATACCGCACTCCAATTTTGGACATCCTATCTCCTCCAGATAGCATTCATCATAAGTGTACTGTCGCGCCAGGTCTCTATCAGCATGACCTCATCCACTTCCAGTTATCTAAAGAAAAGCTGGTTCAGCTTTTTGAGGAAGGTTTGCGTATACTTTTCTATTTTCTCTTTTGTTTCCAAGTAAACTCGCGTACAAAGCCCATGAGTGGAGCCAGACGTTCCACTAATTTCTGGTAGGTTTATTCCAACTCCTTTTATAACAGTTGCTGATAGTCACTTTGTTCGTCATACTTCAAAAGCAATCAACCAGCCCTAGCATGGTCTTTCTAATATATGGGACCAACTTTGAGAGGAAGCATCTTCATGCCGTCGGGAGACTCCATGAATCCATCATATGCATCCATCATATTTAGCGTTCCAAGTATCACACATCCGATATTTGCAGAGGAAGACGAAGGTTTTTTCACTGCACTTTGGTTGTCTGCTTGCTTTGCTCATGACCATGTGCCGGTAAAGTGGGGATCGTGCCTGCAACCGGCTCCTCACAATCCCCTATGAAGGGAAAAACCTGGAGCAATACAATACGATGCAGTATCGTTGTACATATTATCTCACTGAGGGTGTGTAATGCAACTTTCTTATAACGCTAGTGTGAAATTTCTGTTGAAAATATTACAACCTATGTAGTTAAAACATAGGTTATCATGCGATCGCCGCGGTCTTTGGTGTAGCCCAAAAGAAATAAAATGTTTTCATTGAATAATGGGTGAGGCGTTATCGTGCAATAAGATGCTCCCAAACTGATTGTGCTCTTGTAAGGTTATTCTTGATGTAGTCCTGTTTGTACTGCTTTTATTTCGTGCGCTGTGGCTTGTGTGTACTAGGAAGAATGAAGGATGTAACGTTCTAGGAAAGTCGTCACATACTGTTTTGGCGTCTAATAATTTGTGAATACAGTCTGCGTTAAATCATTAAAACGAATTCCACACAAAAACGTAGAATGATGAGACATCGTGCGAGAGCATCTGAGCCAACTGTTTGAGGTAGAATAGGCAACTTTCTTACGATTGTCGTTAGAGTGTGAAGGTGAACTCAATAGGTTTGTAATTCGTACTACACTCAGTTTAAGCGAAAATATATAGTGAAAGTGCCCCCAAAAGGATTTTTCACTGAACGCTTACTGCAGTTCTAACACATTTTCGTAGACGCAGCGGATATTGAGTGAGCTTAAACCCAAGTAAGGCTAAATGGTCATTGCCGTGCTGGGACTACTTTGCTGTTACGTTGAGGAAGTTCACCGTCTTCATCTCGATCGTCAAATGTAACAAAACCCTGCAGAAGTTTACTGAGATGAAGCACGAGTCCAAAGCGGGTATTTCTTTTATTGCTAAATCCTATCGAATTGCAACACTCGAAGAATTCTCCTGAAAATTTCAAACGAGTTCAGTTTACCCAACTTACGTGATATCATCCAAAATCATCTAAAAGTTATAAAAAAAAGTACGAATTGTCATTTTAAGTCTCAGTCTGACCTGAGTTTGCATGATCTACCCTTCGAATTGTTTGCTGAAATCTAAATGGCAACTTTCGGTGGCGCATTCCAAAGCAGATACTGAAAAATGGAAATATAAAGTGGCTACTGGCGTTAATAATAAGTGTGGAAACTCATAATACCGGATGAAAGTTTCATTGTTTGATGTGAATTATTTCATGATAAACGGGGGCGGATTCTGTTGTCCGAGACTTTGACGCACTCTTATTTAGTTCACAATTAGGGCCAAATTATGTTGTTGAAGTCGTTGAGACCAGATAATGATGTCTAGCTGCGTGCTTAAAGGTGTAGGTGTCACTAATCACCAACCTTGCACTGCATTGTTTCCCTTCCACTTTGAGCTTTCCGAAGTGTTTTTATCGTGGTTACACAATGATAGGGACAGTACCCACATCAAATCGGTGAGACCAACGAAGTTGGCTCAAACAAGCCTCGATAAATGACTCGTCTTTGAATTGCTTCATGGTAGCCAGCTCATACAGATTTTTGGAAAATCCCACTTTTGATGTAAAACTCTCCCAAGGAAGACAACCAAACACTTACCCTATAGTATACTCGGCGACCAGTGCGCATAGCGCGTGAACCTAACATTTCATAGGACAGCATATCAGAAACCCGAGGGCTCAACTTGTTTTGATTGTTGTAATCATCTTTGTAACATTTACCCCTATCCCATTCGTGAAAAGGATAAGTTCACAGGAACCGAGGACTCATTTTAAAACTTAGCCATTTTGAGTAAGACGTGAAATAACGTCATATACACCGCGTTGCTATACAAGCTCACCTCAGGCATGGACAACGCTGTCCGTTTATACAACACAAACTGACCTCAACGGAGTAAGCCGTAGTGTGTGACTTGCCTGGAAATTGGTGGAACTGATGGGGTACTTCATCCGCCTGCTCAATCGGTGTAAAAACGAGACCAGCTGATTTGCTCACCAGCACACATGAGTACACGGACATTAAAATATACACCAGCCAACAAGCCAGTACATTGATTTCTGTCGTCAAATTCTCTGCTCTCATGAATTGATCTGTAGGTGCAAATAAATGTATCATACTAAAAAGACTGCATCATTTCTTACTGTATCCATGCAATACATAGAATGACCTACTGTGACCGGGTTTTAACATTGAAAGCATCACCACTTTTTCATACTTTGTAGAGAACAGTAAACTCTGAAATTGACTTGAGACCAATTTACAGTATATGACAGTCCGCGGTTAAGGCGTCAGATTACTGACCGGAAAGTTGATTGTTCAAACCTTGGTTTAGACTATTTCTGTATAAGCTTGGCCCATCTGATAGTACTTCAGTTCTCGTGCGATCATGGCAGCTCTGCACTGATTGGACGCCACAGAGAGTACAGAGTTTGTATCCCTACTGCGCACATTAGTTACCAGCGCATGCATGCACACTTAAAAACACGTATATCTAATTCCCAGCTTCCTCTGTTTACGTTCTGCCGGTCCCACACGAGTAAACTCGGCCCGTTTCGTTTACAGGGTAGCGTTTACTTGTCACTGTACTGTATGAGCATTCGGACCTGTATTCCGTTGTCCGCCGTGTTTGTTAATACTTCGTCTTTAGTTTGGTAATCATGGCAGCGCATCGTTCCGTTTCGGATAGAGTAAGGGCTTTATTCATCAAGAACTTTCTCTATGTGATATTTCTAGCTGATTGCTCTTCTAAATCTTAATTTTCAAGCTTGGAAGTGCACTCGATCATTCAAAATTAGGCCACTAGAGCCTCTTAAACAGCCTTAAACTTAGGCGACAGAATCAACGAAATTTCGTTCCGTCCCATTTTGCTTCATTCAGATGCAAAGGTCCGTGACTTAGATATCCTTGATAGCAAGAACTGTCCCATATAGTTGCAGAAGGACGTTGATTAGAAAAGCATCCCATTTTTTCACCAAGTTGCTCTACTTCTTAGAAAGGGATGGATAGAAGACAAAAGTTGGGAACCGAATATCTCCTACTCATTCTTCATTTTGAAAGGAAAACAAAAGAATAACTCAAACGTTT
This sequence comes from Opisthorchis viverrini, assembly GCF_000715545.1. Classification (NCBI taxonomy): domain Eukaryota; kingdom Metazoa; phylum Platyhelminthes; class Trematoda; order Opisthorchiida; family Opisthorchiidae; genus Opisthorchis; species Opisthorchis viverrini. The sequence goes on from NW_008751676.1 coordinate 1,641,351, forward strand.
GGGTCTGATTTTTGGACTCTGTTGGTGTGGACACGCTGGATATGTTTGTAATGGGGAAGGACTTTGGAGCTCATTAAGTTTATATGATAAAGACACCCTGAGAAGACGTTTGAGGACAAAATCTTTGTCACTATGATCTAAGGATATCGCGTGGAGTGGATGACAAGTACGATCAAGGCTAAAACGCAAAGTTTACATAAATGTGCTTTGAGGTTTCACAGAGGAAATCCACAAAAGAGTCGGAACACGACGCAGTGAAACAATAGGACTGCTAAGACCCACGGAAACCGGTGAAACGATTCTGCAGCCAAAACTCTATCCGTCAGTGAAGCATTGTTGTTTATTTCTGAAAAGCATGACCACACACACAAAACTAAAGCCAAGAGATAGGTAAAACAGAGTGTACAGGATAAAACTAGATAAAACGAGGGAAATCTTTCATTCGGTGCACCATCAACAGTTTACCAAGTAGCGGAAATGGTCTCTAACGTAAAAAATTTGGCAGGGAAGCACACGTGTAGAGATTAGAAACTAAAGAGGAGACAAACAACGCTGAACGCATGTCAAGATGCACTAAGCGCTAGCCCAGTCAATTTGGCAAAAGGCGCCCTTCGTACAGGGTCAGGTTTGCAAGCCAATGGCAAAAATGACGCTTTACGTGATGTACCACACATGAAAGCATCGTAATTACAGAGAAGGTTCAGAATGGTAAGCAAACACAAGTAACTGACTTCGACCTTCAGAAGCCGTAGTCCAACAACAGCCTTGGGGGATTGGGGTAAGCAGATCACTCGATATGAAATGATCATCAAATTGTAAACCGGTCTTATTTGGATTGCGGTACGGGCCACAAAAATAAAAAGTTGAGAGATGCTAACTGCCGTAGATGACTGGATTTTTACTTGATGATCATCGGGGGCAAAACAGAAGCATACGATTGATGAAGCAGTTGACGGAGTCGGTAAAGTTGCATGTTCTACTGGTACAGAGGGATTGGCACGTACCTAGTGATGATTCTGATTCCGACCAGTTTGATTAATTTGCTTATTGCGCAAACGTAATTGGCTTTAATGAAACTAAGAGGGTGACAGGCATCAAACGGCTGGTGCCTGGCGCCGACGTGACAACCGAATACTTTATGGAGACGCGATAAAATGCAGCATTGTAAGGTTGCGGAGACAAAAAGTGTATCAGTCTAGGATGACCCCAGATTAATTTTTACTTACGTCAAAATTACATCAAGCGTTTTGTGAATTGCTTGTCCAGCTGTGTAAAACGGCAAAGCACGTGTAAAAACTGTACAAGGTCAGCATTTCGGACAGGGAGTGTTCTCGTGAGATTCCACCACAATCTCCGAACTAAACAGTTAGAAATGCAAACTGGTTCGATTATTACCAGCAGCGGGACCGATTCACGAAGTAATCCATACCGCTGATTCCTCATGGGAACAGACATGGGGACAAGAGTGCTCAGCAAGATGGCAATGTGGTTTATGTCCATTTTACAAAGAGCTGCTTGTGACACCATCGCGTAACGGATTGAGAACGGCCTAAATAAAGTGTCGACTTCAACCCAATTGCGATATACTGGGAGAGTAAATACGCAAAGTTTCAGAAGTTTGTGGCCTAAAAGATGAGCTGTAGACTAATCTGCGCTAAAGACGGAGATACCAGTCAAAGTGCCGTCTACGCATCAAGTGGCCTCTTAGCAAAGTGTGCAGTGGGTTTGGTGGCATCTTTGAATACCTTGCACAAGTGGTTTTGATCGGACCGTACTGGAGTATCCTCACATTTCATTGAGCCCACTCTAATTCACGCTATTGGAGGATAGGTTTTTACTACGGATTATTTCCAGGATGAAAAGTTTTTTCCCAGGAGAAAATACTTAAGTAGTAAGAGTTGTATAGGAGCCCGCCCCTTGGTAAGTTAGAACATCAACCAGCCAAATAAAATCTGTTTTGAGATAAATACGCAAATGGAAAACTCTCATGGGATTCGAAGAGCTTTTGAGAAATTTAGTAGTGGATGAAAGTTGCCTGCCTTAGCTTGAAATCGTGAATTATTGGGCGTTGAAATCGTAGGACTTGAATACAGGCTACTGGATTGCATCATTTACTGTATGGCACAAAGAAATTGTGGACAATTACGCGAGGATTTATTTAGAGCATAGGTTGTTGTACTGACTGCCTACGTGCTTACCGCTCTAGAATCTTTTTAACGGTTTCAAGGAATGTGTATCCTCCTATTGTATATCCCCCGATTAAATTAAAAGGATACCAGACTGTCTGCATCTGACCAACGCTACATGTTTCGAAGAAATGGGCAAAAATTTTCAAACCTGTTGCCTGTGTTCCGTATCAATATCCTAAACGGACGAATTTTCCCATTCAAAAAAGCACTTGTTGCCTGGCTTTGCCCTCAGATTATGAACCGGTAGAAAGTTGCTCACACGTGGTAACCTGACAGCCCTTTAGCAAAAACATCCTTGAAGTCAAGTGAGATGTTGTTTATGCCGACCTGAGATAGCTAGATCCATAGAAGAATGTTGTTTTGATGCTCGTTACAGAAGGTACGTAATGAAATCTGACGAGGAACACTTCTTCAAAGTTCGGAATACATCCGGGGAAGACAAGGAGCTAAGCTAAAACGATTCAGCCAGATGTTCCAAATAAATATTTTATCCGACAAACAACCAGTGAGCTGAAAATGAAACACATTAGTACGTTTCCACCTGAAGTGTGTGCTTAGATAAAATCTACTGGACTGGGTATTGCACCGTCAAAAAGCTGGTGAAATGTAGCGAGTATCCTGCGAACTACTGACATCTGTCGGTCCTATGTTGCATCAGAACACTAAAGAACTGAGACCTTCCGGCTGTTTTATTTCCCATACTAAGCTTAATGTTGGGATGTGTGTGGGTACACGGAAACCGGCCACCGTTGGGCGGACGAAGACTTTTTGATCAATCAGATGTACCGACACAACAAAACAAAACAGGATCAATTGCCCTTCTTCTGAATGAAAGCAAAAGTCTCAAAGATCCAGTGGCTGCATTTTGTTTCGTGTTCAGCACACCAACTCAGATTTCGGAAACTTGCCGAGACCACCTGTGTGCGCAAGTTGAAACAGGATCTCTGTAAACGGAATTAACTTTTCACTTCATTGACGCTACCATGGTAAACTGCGTGACAAGTCTTTGACAGGGTAAATTTTCACTTCTTCAATTTGCCTTTTGTAGTCTCTAGTATTCATCTCATGAGGCAAAGCGAATAAAATCCGGATTGTAGTGCAAAACCGCGTGGTTGTTTTCCATATCTAGGTTCTTTTCGGGAAGATTCCGTTTGACCACCCAGAAGTTGGTGCCACTTCAGCGCGAATACAGTCGACTTAGTTTACGATGAGTGCCTATGGAGCTAACTGAATTGTCCCATGATATCACAAGTACTCCCAAGATGGAATCGGACACTAATTAGATGGTTTCCAAAATGCTTACACGGCATTTAGGACTCTGGCATGCATGTGACGCGATTTCCTATTCGAACAAGAGTGGGACCGTCCCTAAAATACATTTGCTTAAGCTCATAACTGTTCCCATATCGATACACCGTCCATTGAACTAACGAAACTGGTCCATCGTGTCCCAGCGTGGGCTACTGAATATTCAACCCGTCCTCTGAAAAAGGCAGAAGAAATTTCCAGTACGGGCCAGACGTTCACTGGAATTTTGCACGAATCGGTTGTCCACCAAATGAGTATGTATTCTGGTAATAACCAGAGAACTTGAGCAATGCATTATAATCATCGCGTCACAACACGGCGAATTTAGCCCATCTGTCTACCGAGCCCAACCAAATCACTAGACTAAATAGGTACCAAGTTAATTTTGAACAGCGTGATTATGCGGTACAATATGAAGTCCTCTGATTGAAACGCTCAATGAACCCAGTCTAATGTGCAGATTGTAACTTCCAGGCTCAAGATTTGCATCACTACCTCAGTCAGCGTTTAAGGGATGAGAGAAGTACCCATCCGTCTAGGAATAGTAGGGTCAAATTTAACCGTATTCCTGAGTATCGACTGAGGAATAACAATCCAGAATTCGGTGTTTCTTCTAAACCGGCAGCTCAGCTTCTTCAGAATGAAGCAAATATTTAAAGACGAGTGTCCAAAATCGGTGTACTAGTGCTTTTGCACTGTTCCTGATACTTAGAAGATTGTTTCCGCCATTCCGCCCACGGGAAGATCCGAGGTTACTGCGGCAAAAACGGAGAGCCACGGATTTTTTCGGATGCCGAATTGGTTGCCGTACAACTCATAATTTGTTAGATTGCTCGGATTTCCTGCCCACCTCTAAATGAAATTATGAATTTGATCCGCCATATTTCACGCAAAGTTGATAACCCCGACAAATCGGTTGCGTATGTTCGATGCGAACTTTGCTAGAAGTTATGCGTAAAGTGTATGTTTGCAATGTCCCCAACTAGAAGCGTTCTACATTGACAGAACAAACAGTTAAATTCAACTACATCAACGGACAGTCGCTTTGATAGTAATTGAATCAATAGCACACGTCCTCATCTTTATTGTCCGCAGAAACCCCTTTTCGGAAAGACTAGGATCTAGGTCTTACATAAAGCACAGCCTGTGAATTCACGGTCAGTGGCTAAGTATTTTCGTTTGCAAGTCTTTTTCTTCCTAAATGTCGGCCTATGCTGTATCGTTTTTATTTATTTACAGAGAATATCCCTCTCACTCGAGATCTGCAGACATCAGTTGTCATATTATCTGCGTTACTTATCACTCTGATTGTTTTAGGAACAGCCGCTTATTAATCTCACTCCAGTAAAAGGTACTGCTGTGCGGGCTCAGAGAATCTGAAGTTAATTCTCTCGAGAAACAAAGCCTCAGGAGAAGTCGTTGCACACATCTCTTTTTGAACGGTTTATCAAGCATGATTCTCTATTTTCAACTTCTCATCTGGTTAGTGTGGTGGTGTGAATCCCACTTATTGAGGAAATTCACTGAGTGACCAGAAAAACAACCAACTTGATCAGCATTGAAGCATTGATATTAAAGTGCCTTGGCATTACAGCTTCTTACCCGTCCCAAAGGAAGTTATTTACAAACGCTTACAGAACTGCCACGTCCGTGGTTGATCAGGTGACTGTTACACTGCTCACCGAGCTTGGCAGTTAGCTTGCGGACGTTTCGTTACCAGTCCTGGTGATGTCATCAGTAGGCGGTTGAGTGGGTAGTCACTACTCACCTGCTTGGGTTTATATAGTTGTCGAACATTAGCTGATATTTCCGTAACTAGCTGACGGTAACACACCTTTTTCGGAATCCCACTGTTCTTTTTTGAGCAGTAAACAGATTAACTGCCACAAAGAAGCTGCACCTGGAGACTGTTTAAACTGACTGTAAAGGACAAAAGCACTCCACGAACATGAGACTCGGAACTGCACGAGAAATCACAGAAAAGCAGGCGGATCCCACTCCAAAAGGATGGTCAAGCTTACTGGACTAAAAACTCAACCAATAAACAGCAAAGAATGGGGAATCCCCCAACACTGAAAAGCATCTGAACAACCGACCAAAAGCGGGAACCTTCCACTAGCACAATAAATATAACAATGACAAGCATGAAATGCAACTTTTCAGGCGAGTCTGAGAAGATCATATCACGACGCAACAGAAATTCAGAACGGACCTATCAAATCGAAGAAGGCGAACTACTAAATTTCGTAAGAACCAAGTAAGCGAAGGGAATGCAGAAAGCAACACGACAGAAATCGGAAATCGATCAATTGCACATAGAACGAAAGGTCTTGGAGAGAAATGACTCAAGGCATCGATTAATTTTGACGAACAACCAATGGAATTCCGAGAAAGACGTATTCCTGTTAGCTGATCGCAACAATAGGTGTCAGCTAGTCTTTGGTAACAACATAAACTGAAGAAAGTGCAGTGGAATTACCCGCTTAGTCATGCACTAATGATGTCACCGTGACTGGTGACGAAAGGTTTGCAAACAAATTCCCAGGCTGATCTAACTGATCAACGGCGGTCTTGTCAGCTACTACTGAACGCACCCGAACTACAAATATCTCGGTACATTTCCAAAACTGCCCTTTGGATCCCAGAGTATCTATGATCAGAAATTCTGTGGTAAATTTGCTCGTGCATTATCGTTTTATCTAACATAAAGAGTGCGGTCACCAAGACCACCCAAATTTTTGAGCGTCTTTTACTGCTGCTTGACTTCAAACTTTCAAACGACCCATTTAGACCACTGATTACTACGGCGATCACTATTCGCATAATGGAATTGTATTTTCGTAAGCTACGACGTGTCCCTGATGGACAGGCAATCGAGATCAGAGTATGAGTCCAAAATTTTGAGCCCCATCTAGTCACTCCGGGGTCTCAACGATGCCAGGAATGTATTTCACCAGACTTTTCCCGCCAGGTCTATGATTGCTTCAGCGGACAATGAAATTCGGTGAGCTGCAAAAAATGAAAGTAGAATAAGACGATTTTTTGGTGTGAGCACATATGCAACAAAATGCAACATTTCGACGCAACAAGTTTTATTTTACTCGCGAAGGTTTTGCGACAAAGAGCATTGTGCGGCTACTGGGCACCGATTACTGCAACCCTGATTTTGAAGTAGAAACTCTAAGTACACAGTGCATTCCTAAGACTTTGAATTTCGTCGAGACGTGGTGCGCAAATCCATATCCTCTGCAACATCATCATCTTTGCATCATCTTTAAAGCTAATGAAAATGAAGATATCGGAATAATCAGTGGACGGCTAATCTGGTTTTCTTGTAGGGATTTCCCTGGCTGTTCAGTAGATGAGTTACCATGAAAATTGGGGGGTGGGGTGAATTTTGTGTGTCACCTCAGATGAGGATTTGCTAAGGAAGATGAGTAACAAAATAACAACACTACTGTGCACAACCCTGGACGGAAGATGAATACTTTCATTTCCTAACATCCGCGATTCAACTCAGTTATGTCGGGTTGCTTATCAAAGTTCTGCACATCCTTACGGAATGCTGAATCTATTATTCCATCACTCCCTTTATGAAAGAAATTTTACTTAAAAAGCCCAAAACTGGACATTTTAGCAGATAGATTGGAATCTAGCAAACGTAAGGAATAACTTTCACACCACTAGGGAAGCCAGCATAGTACTGACCCATGACAATGAATTAATGAAACCGTATGGTAAAACGAGTGATTAGCACAATTTTAGAAAGATCCAAAAGTATAAGACAGTCGTGGGTTTCAGTGAAAACAAGTGTGCAAAAGTTCTTCGCAAGCGCTCAAGCAGTCTAGACTTCAGCTAGAGTAACTTCTATCTGTCTTGAAATGTTATCAGACCGCTTGGTTAGACAAGATTTCAGTAGCATTTGAAAGGCAGCGGTGAGTTGTTATGTTCCGTATCGACAAAGTTGCCTGGACTTGTAGCGAACATTCCCTCGTTCCATCAACCAACTTAATTTGTCTAGTACATCTGTGTTCCGTAGGTCAAGAGACACAAATCACTTGACAAACCCCGTCCTGCCCGCAAACTTCACTGACAACAAGTCAGTTCCCGTTTCTTATGCATCGGGACGATTCTGCGTATTATACACACATCAAGTCTTCCTACATACAGGAAGACATATATTCACACGCGCGCAGGGGCAAGGGGTCAGCCAAACACTTCAAATCCACGGACAATTAGGGAAAACGTGTAGCAGCTTTACTGCGAAGAAAACGCGTACTCGCCTTCCGGACTTTCATCCAGGAACTATCAGGAGTTACCCACAAGCGACGTCATCTTTTGACCTACTCCATTGTTCATTCATATTCACACCGCGCAGGGGCAAGGGGTCAGCCAAACACTTCAAATCCACGGACAATTAGGGAAAACGTGTAGCAGCTTTACTGCGAAGAAAACGCGTACTCGCCTTCCGGACTTTCATCCAGGAACTATCAGGAGTTACCCACAAGCGACGTCATCTTTTGACCTACTCCATTGTTCATTCCATTTTATCACGGAGCAACTAGTAACTGTCAACTCCTATCTAATATAGTAAGAACTGTTATTAGTGCATACAACTTTTGAGCTATATTATGACTATCACTTATTATCAGCTGTGCACCAATAGACTCAATGAGGAACAGAAACCTTCGGGGCTAAATAGGGTCGGTCACTAACTATAACTTTTACTCACCTAAAGCTCTTATCCTAACCATAGATGTGTAAGTCCGATGCTTGCCGTAATGCTCAAACTAGTCTCTTATATACTGCAACGTCCAACACCGACAACAGAGAAACAAATCTAAGAGCACAAGAGAGAATTTGCTCAGTTACAGGGCTTGCTGGCCAGATTTTCACATCACACAGTACTGAGCGGTGACATGCGAATAGCTGGGGAAATAAACGTTTGGGTATGAGAAATCCAAATACACATTGCATAAGCCAGTAGGCACGCCTTCCTGTGGAATACCAACATAGAGATCTAACTCTTAAGTCCATTTCTCTGCCAACCGAGTGCTTTCATATGAAAATAATTTGCGTTGACGGGTATCTTATCACAGCGCAAGACAGTTTAAAAGAGAGACAATCAACAGAATTGTTGGTGAAATGCTAGTTTCGTTGATTTCCAACCCCCCAATGACTCTCTGAATTTCAAACAGAACACAAAATGCACGCACATTTTAGCATCTTGGTGAACACAGTCACAAAGACGCTCGTTCGGTGGAGCAAGCGGAGTTGACAACGAAGGTGCAGAGACAACTTGGTTACTTTACTTGATTACTTTATGTCTCTGGGCATACAGAGTTAGTACTGATGAATATTTTGACGTTATCTGCGCCTTTACACACTCTAGCAGATTTTATCAGTTAGGTAGAGAACGGTTTTCTTGGCCGTATCGAACGGTTGCGTTAGTTCAAGCTAAATTCTAGCCTGCAGAAACCTGATCTGCGATAAGGTGTGATTACCAAACAGATATGCCCGTTGGTTGTCTAAGCTTACCTGCAATCGGGACCGCTGCCCAGCCGTCAACCCTACTAAGACTTGACTGGGGACTCTAGCAATGCCGTAAACAAACCATAGGAGACAAGTCCTAGCAAAGTAGCTTCTGAATCCAGACATTAGTTGAATCTGACCTAAGTCAGCAGATAGTGTCTGGACGCTGTGGACAGCATGGGTGCAAATGTGCCCATGGATCGATCGAAAAGCTAGTATAACAGGTACGTCACTCTAGGTGTACATGAATCCACAGGCTTATTTATGTTCAGATGATTCAAACTAGTAAATCCAGTAAGGTCATTTTTGTTAGGACTGCTGTACTCATTATTTGCCTCGGACTTAATAATATTCGTCAACATCACAGTCTACCTCTACTTTCATGGCTACTGGTCATTTTTGGATTGATACGGTGTCGTAGCTGCCTTGTCTGATCCTGTTCAAGGAAGTCAAAAGGTGATTCCATTCGCAGAGTAGTTCTTAAAGTCGTGTGATACAGGAGATACACTGTTTTGGATGAAATACCCCACCAGAAGACAACGCACAAGTAGAGAAGAACGTCCTAATCAAGGGACTCAATTTCAACCTGGAACACCCAGCTAGAGTAGTAGCAGCAAGGAAGTACACTCAACTTAATGAGGACGCTCAACAGCATCCTCGCCAAACCGCAGTTCTAGCCGTTACACGCAACAAAGTATTTAGTGTCTTGTCAAGCAAAGGAAAGGAGGCAGTGAACAAGCCAAAGAAAGACCACAATCGTCATTCTCTGAGGTGACAAGTGAGGCCTGATGGTCGTCATGGAGAAGCCGGAACTGCATCATTAAAATGAAATCTATATTGAACAACATGAGTCTGTATCGCCGCATTGAGAACCACCAAAGCAAAAATCTTGAGAACGAAATCAATAAAAACCGGAAAAACTCCAAGAGCTTCAAAGGATTACAAGACGACAGTACTGGGAAATGAGAGCTCAGGACTCGATCATTTTCTCCTCTGCGTACGGCCGAAAGTATGTGGAGAGATAACAATGTAACGACGAATCATATAACCTCCGATGACTTTTAATTACAGCCTGTCAAATGAATTTTGTAGAAGGCTGAAAAATATCATCAGTGGGTGGCAATGCTCAGTCAGCAATGCAAAACAATTCTTTGGAAAAATGAGGAATACAAACATTAGAGAGGGTGAAATAATGGTTTTGTCTGATATGCTTACTAATCATGTTGGTAGGCCTGAGTTCCATGAAGAAAATTGTTGCCAAACTACTTAATGTACCTGGCGTACCAAATGGATCCCTGGAAAAGGGAGACCTCTGGGAAGCGCTTAGGTCATGCCTAACCTAATATTTTGAAATCAGCGGAGTACACTATGAAGAACAACGAGTGGCTCCGGCGGGAACTCCGACTTCCGGATTTCATACAAAAATGCAATGCAATATCCGAAACAAAATTTACCTCCGGACTTAAAACTCAGTTTATGGATTGGCTACGTGAACAATACTTTTGTCGGCATAAAAGCAATGAAATACAATGGATAAGTCAACTAATAAAGAGCTTTTTTGACGATGTTCAATCTACATTGGAAGAACAACCTAATCAAAAACTGGCATTCTTAGGTCATCTCACAACCGGGATGTCAAACGGACAGCTACAGACATAAGCCTACGGAAAGGTAACTCATACAGACCGGATTCTCAGGTACTATGGAAAATTTCAAACTGTCCCAAAATAACCGCCTCCGGACAGTTTTCACTATAGCGTCAAAAGTCATAAAAACGGAACGATTGTACGAAGCTTTTCAGAGAAACCCAAGAAACCTTATCTGGCGGACCTCAGAAAATATAATTTAGCAACCTACAAGCACAAGGGTGAGGCAAACAGGTAACACCTCCATGCATCAGGAACATTTCGGAAATGACTGCACACCTGTTACGACATTGCGACACAACATGAACGACAAACCTGCGAGCATCCTGCGATAGTCACCGATAAGCGTAAGGGAAGGATTGGACACAATGATGAGGATCAGTGCCGTAAACAAGAATCAGTGCAGTGATTGCGACAAACACTAAGTAAGACCAGTAGGAAGGCAAGCAGAATACACAAACACGAAGTTGCACCCAACTTTCACTCTACTCCGCACCCGACGGTCAAGGTGGACGCAAATTCGACTGGAGATACGTTCGCATATTTGTACAAGCAACAACAAAGAGAGAACGGGCATCCATCCACTGAGAACACCCACCAAAAACATGAAAATCGACCAAGTCTATCGTACGCTGATGGGATGCGCACTACAAAACTACAGAAAGCAAAGCTGCTTGACAAACCGGAGGGAAATATATGGAAGAAACAGACAAATCAGAACATCCAGGGGGTTATTCCACTTTCCTGGATCAGGATCGCACCAAATGGGGTCATCAAGGGCGAAGGACTCAGCAAAGAGAGGTAACAAATCCACCATTAAGACGCACCCAAATCGGCCAACACAAGAATATCAAGAGAAAAAGCGCGACTGGCAAATTGAGCTAAAGATGAGACTAAGATGCGAACTAAGCGCAGAGCAATCAAACCGAAGAAATCACAGAAGGCCAAAGCGGTCAACCAAGTTCAAAATGCAGTATAACCGAGAGAGAACCTAAAGCCACCAAAGAGCTACCTAACAAACCAGTGGAATACCAAATACACAGGCCATAACGCAGCGCGAATTGCGGACGGACCAATAAGAGTACAAGAAGGGTACATATCCATAGACTACTCGCATGGGACGTTATCAGGTACACTTTGGAAACTATATCGACGCATGTGAGGAGATGTCTCCCCGATTGAGGATAAAACGTTTACAAGCTACTTGCCAAGTTTGGCTAACAGGTCCGGAGCCATCTGATCAGCCAAAAAGATGTAACTGTTGTGCTTCTTAACCTGTTGATAAGTACTGCAAACTATTGTCCATTCTCATTGGCAAGTGTGATCTGATTGTTAAAACAATGCTACCGTTTGTATCACTGGTTTTCAAGTGGGGCAGGTGAGATACCATGATGTGGAGATAGTAAACACTGGGATAGTAATTGTTCTCCAACTCCTCCAATTCTAAACCATTTAATTACTCTGCTTACTCATTTTCCGTTATTTTTGATCTAGTGATAGGTGTCCCACCACAGAACTTGTATAAGTACTATTTCAAGCTAATTTGCTAATTTCCATATGGATGAGGACTAAGTTTTTTGCAAAATTTATCGGCTGTACCTGGTGTCAGTGAAAAAAATAGGGTTCTCTGTGTCCCTACTAAGATCGTTCTAGGGTTACGCATGTCGCATATTCCTCAAGAAGCATACAAGCTTCAGAGGGGTTTGGTAAACAATCGGTGGATTTATTTTTGTTTTGTTTTTATTTTGTTTACCACACCCCACTGAAGAGATGACTTCCCAATCGGTCCCAAATCTTTTCCAATTGATTGAAAAGCATACAAGCTGAAAATATTCAGTGTCGTCTCTTGAAACATCAGTCCGATACAATGGCAACTAAGCAGTCGCCAAGGCTAATGGGCCAGATGAAAGAAGAGCCGACTGATCGAAAAAAAATTGTACTATGGTTTCACATTTTCTAGCCCAGCCTGAGATGATATGCATGTATATAAATCGCAAGGCAATGTAGCCTAGACTGATTTTACACTGGAGTTTTCTTTACCAGAGTGACAATTACCATGTTTCTGTTTCTATTTACTCTACTGTTGACTGTGCCAAATAGTGGGCTTGTTTATTACGGTACTGGACTTGGTTAGTCCCGTCGCATGTCTCACACTTGCCCTCTAAGTGATTTACTGTTTATGAGGTCAGTCTTGGAAAGCTTTCTTCCGTTGAAAAGACTCTTCTACCAGATTTTGAATTAAATTCTTCAAGAAAACTTAGGGAATGACAACAAACGTTATGCCAGCAGGTAGAACCAAAAATGGACATGCACATCACAGTTACTGTCAGGGTGGAACCGCGTCAGAATGATCCTGATCAACACACCATTCTTACAGTATTTTTTTTCAATTTATGCACTCATCGTACAGCCTTCTTGAAAACTAGGATTTTCGGTTGCTGACGCAAATACTGTCTGTTACGTAAATATGGCAAGAAGGAGAGAGAAGTGGCACGGGATACGCATCTTCTTTATCATCCGAAGCCAAGAGAGAGCACCCATCAATAGGCATTTTAATCCAAACACGAAATATTGCTGTATACAAATTATTGACTCTTCTCCTCCGTGCTTTCATTAGTTTTGACAGGGTGTCGAATATGGAACACATTCTCCGGTATTTTCGATATCCTGAGACATGGCCGGACGTTTTTCACAGCACAAGTAGTCGAAAAACATAAATGGCGTATTCATTTGAGTATCACTTCATCCATACCTTGAATCCGCTTTATTTGAAACGAGTTTCTCACCGTATATCTGTCTGCACTCATGTACAAGTGCGAAAAATAGGTTTGGTGAGACTCTGGGGCAAGATAAGTCCCAAAGTTGTGGACTATAGGAATGTAGCGTCATCCCAGAGTTTGGATGGACATGTGACCGTCCTCTATATTATGCGTCTATTGGTCCATGCTGGGCAATTCTGCGATGGGTTTTAAGGTGCGGGAGGCACAAACGAAAGGCTGCTTTCATGTGACTAACAATAGGTAATCAACAATAGACAGCAAATCAACAAAAATGTAGCTGTAAGTCTGAAACCTAATATATGTTTTATCCAATTTAGCGACGCTGGGAGTCGACACGGATTACGAGGTTGAACAGATTCGTGGAGGTTCTTTGCTCGCAATACCTGCCAAAAGCGAGCAGTAAGAAAGAAGTGAAATAAAGCGCCTATTTGCACCGGGCAAATTACTCAGTAGTGTTTTCTCATCTACGTCTGCTAGGACGACGGCTTTGAGCGCAAAGTGGTAATCCACATCACTTCATTACTTTTTGGCCTTTCTACGATCAAAAGAGTACGAAATGCTTCGATTCCGTCATTTTCGTGTCATTCATAAGTAAAGTTTGATAAAAATAAGAATAACGGTTAGTGAGCAAAATTTTATTGCCAGTATAACCAAAGAGTTATAGGAAGAGTAAATAAAATGTGCAAAAATTAGTTCGGGGGATTTTCCGAAGCCATTGAAACTGCATGTTAATATTCAACAAAAGGCAAGTAAGTAATTCATGCATCACGGAGACTAGAGCATGTAGGTACACAAGTATTATTATGGATCCACAAACGACCTGTTGAAACGATAAGCTAATCCAGGTTGCAATGCTTTTCTTCATCGTAGGCATCCGGCGTGCACGCTTTGAAATAATTTAGTACAGAAGATAGTGGGGCGAACGGCGCACCGGGTGACTTGGACGTTGGTGGTTGAACTGGAGAAGCTAGCGGCCAAGCGACCGTTTGGTTGTTTACACGAGGAAGAACGAAGAATCCAGCAAGAGGATCACTCCCTTGCGGGGAAACTGAATATAGTAGAATAGATAGGGTCAGAATTATAGGTTGATTCAAAAGTTCCTTTGCATCTTCCAATGGCTTAATGCTGTTGTCCCATAACCAAAAAAGACGTCTGGTGGCTCACGGGGGGAGTTTTGCGAACATTTCTGAAGATAAATAGTGCCACGGCAAGATACAATACGGAATATTCTACAGTCCGTGAAAGAATCTGGTCGCACAGGAGAAACTGCATACAGAATTGGGACATAATATGTCCCATCATTTGCTTCTTATGAGCAAGCTGAAGGAGCAGAGTGTGGCTAAATAAAAGACGTGTTTTTGACTTAAAAGAAAGAAAGTGGTCATCGAGGTAGACGTGTTATTACGGCTACCCATTATTTTGTATACCACTGCCCATCACAAATTTAAGACATCCGTATTCGGGGCGAATTTACGGAGCCGTGGTTGTCAAAAGAACGCTCGTGACCGGATGCCAAACAGTGTAGCACAACCAGGCCAAAACGAGAGGATTTAGGTATTTGTTTACTTTGCCCGCCATTCCATACTTTCAGCTTCGACATTTTTAGACACAGTTATTAGCGGTTTCTTCCGAGATTTCGCAGACATTTACTTTCTAGTTTATCTTGGTTCTTTTCAGGAGCCTCTCGATGAATTTGTATAGCATTTGGTCACTCTCTCACTTTGATCGCAATCCATTCTCTAAACATTCCCATCCATTTCGCTAGCAAGCTGGCAAGTGTTCGATAATAGACCACTCACACTGTATATAAAAGTTCCGTTCCAATGCAGCCTTTATTCGAATAATCACCTTCAAATTATCACCCAGATAAATTTCGACCGTAGTGGTACGCTGTGTAGTACCAGTAGTTTACGAATAAAATACCAAAGACACAGAGGGATTCGGTAACTAACTAAGATTATTTAGGCCGATCAACGGTTTGAAAATCGTGATTTGTGCTTGGGATGGAGGTGAGAAAATTGATAGGTGTTTGCAATACAGTACCTGCCTCGAAAAAGTAAGAACTGAGTAACACGACAAGCTGCCTGTAAGTGGGTTGTAGGCAGCCATGTTGAATTCATGATGTAACATCAAAACACCAGACATATTTGTGGATCAAAATTTTATATTCTTCCAGATTCATACGTTCAGATCTATCAAGTTATTTAAACAGAAATGGCCGAAAATGATCGTCTGCTGCGTGCATTTGTACATTATCCTAAGTTTTATCGAGGAATCAATGAGTTAACGACTTTTTTGTTTATTCAGTGGGGAGATACTACAGTTGAGAAAATACTACTCACCTTCGTTTGGACAGTGATACAATTCGAGCATTAGATTTCCTGCAAAAGGAATGATATGACCAGCCCGGAAGGTTGTAGGTAATGGTGGACTAGTGCGCACTCTGCTCAGCCATCCATTAAATCCGTCGGCATATAGTATCTCACTTTCTTCTTTACCCACTGAGTCATTGAACAGTCCCAGGAGAGTAGTCACCGGTAAGAGAGTCTCAGCATGACCAAACCAAAATGAAGCCCGGTGGACTCCCGCGTGTGATCTGTTCACCGGAAGAGATAAAAAACGAGAGTGGAGGACAGAGGACGAATTTTACTAAGTTGGCATCGTTCTTATCAGCTTATTATCACAACGAATCCCATGGGATTTCGGGAGGAATATTTTCTTGAATTGTTCAGGAGGTTTTAAGCAAAGCGACTTAGACGTAGAAGACCCAAGTTTGGATCGGCCATTTTGTAAAAGACTGGATGAAACGAGAAACGGCCGTGGCCTCAGCAGAAACACTGCATGGACAGCTGACAGAGGTCGTGTGCTTTCAACGAGTACATGTTTGGTGTAATATATTACCAGAGCAAAAATTTGGTTGTATTTTAGAGTACCGGAGTGCCGTCAAGTAAAGCGTTCGGTACAGTAGAGCAGACCAACCAGCAAAAGTTCACACATCAAATGTTGATATCTTTCTTGAGGTCCAACAAGAGACAAAAGTCCAGAGTGTCACTGTAAAATAACATTACAAAAATCGTCATTGGCGATGTATAACCACCGGCCTTTGTAGCGATGACTTGAGCAGTGGCATCGAATGGCTAAATTAGGATATTCTACCGAAAAGCGACGCCGTACCAGTATATTGATTTGAGGTAAAAGTTATGATATCATGACCAACTTTATCTGATTTCCTTTGCTAACGACTCAGCAAGCATCAGATCATGCGTGGTACCCGTAGAAACCTAGAAGCACTAGTGCTCAGATTCCCAATAATTTTCAACACATACGTCTGATCCGATGACATCAAGGAACTTCACTGGCTTCACACGCAAGTCAGGCAAAGGTTTGATGGCTCCCAAGTTAGTTTTTTCAGTTCTAGAGCTTTATTCCTAAAAGTAGAACCCGTAAGGCTGTGGCCATCCAATCTAAGTGTCTGTTATACAGTAGGAAGTAAGAATGGAAAAAATGCAATCAAAAGGTCTAGATAGACCAATTATCAGATTTCAATGACTGAAATTTCTGCACTGTGGCTGGATCATCAAGTAAATAAAGATAAACGTTAAATACAACGACTTGCCTCTCATCAGACGAATGTGAAAGCCCTGCTATTCAGCTGCGCATCAGCGTAAAATGTGGGGAACCTGTCCAACTTGGCATATTTGAAATTAGGATTGAGAAAAAGGCTTTCTTTCCGCCTAAAAAGTATTTATAGAGCAGTAACAGCATCGATCGATTCGCCCTAGAAATCGCTCAGATCTCCGTCTTGTTTCTAGCTCAGATTTACCGTTCCCACTGGAACACTCCCGGCCCTAAAACCTGAATATCGGCAGAGGATAGCACATTTACATCTGGAAAAGTACACCGCGTTTATCTACTGCCTCGTTTCCTGAGCGCCTTCCAGATTCAGCTTTTCCTCTTGACAAGAGATGTATCTGGCAGCATGCTAATCAGGTCGTAATGGTTTGCATTGCAGTGGCTCTCCCCACAGGAGACGATTCATCTAATTGGCGGATTTTGGTGTCAATATGGAATCACAAACATAAGCTTATGAAAAAACAAGCTAGTCGTTCCATCGCCAACCTTCTAAATCTAAATTAATTCACATCATTTTTTCAGGCATTAATAGGAAGCCAGCAGTTCGAGATATCTACCCACTTCCAAACCGGTTGGATAACATGGTCATGTACCAGGGAGAGCAGCTGGTTTTAACCTTGGTACTACAGTGAGGCGTGGAACACCATGATCATACTATTATGTTTTAATGCAAATAATTTGCCTATTATGCGATAAGAATGGTGCGAATACACTCACATGTTAAAATTGTTTCGTTTATAGCTTAGAGCAGCTTCACGAATCTCTCGTAACATTTCCGCGACGAGGGGGCATGCATGGATATAGTTCAACTCACGTCCGTAGGCTCTGAGCCAGTAGTGCTGAGAATGTAAAACAGAAGCGATAAGATGTACGTCAGCCACATGGTTTCGAGGTAGTATCCCCGTTAATCTCTTTAATGGCAAGCTCGTAAATGATTGCCATCATTATTTCCCTTGGATTTATGATGTCAACTGGTCTGCATCGAAAATATTTCAGACAGGGTGCGCTGAATCATAAAGTTCTGTTAAGTGTGGCGTCACTTAATGGGTGGCAACATCATCACAGACACTTGTTGGGACAAAAATGTCCAATTTCAACTGTTTACGATGATAAAAGTTTGAGTCCTGCCGTTCGCTGAAAATCAACGTGGACCGTATTTTTTTTTCACGTCGTACTATATTTCTCCATTTGTCGTTCTCTTAAACAATCGTTGTGGAATTCATACCGCAACCAACATTACCGCGTTTCCGTATCGGATATTGGGCTAACCAAAACGAACCAATATTACTCTGACTGAGGAGTCATGAAAAGAAGCGGAAGCAAAGTACCATTTATAGCCCACCTGTAATTGATTAGATGTTTGGACGCCCTGCACAAATGTAGTTCCTGTTTGTTCTTTCCTAAGACTGATGTGTGAAAATTTGCACTTCAACTGCTATAAACAATATTATAGAGTTCGGGATATTTTGGTCAAAGGAGTGCAGAAATTCACGATCGCACAACTTTTTTATTCACATTCTTTTCATCAACCCCGTTTACTGCAACGGCGGCTTTTGGACTCTAGCGAAGATTTTCGCCGTTAAGCGATAATCACATTTTTCAAAATATATTGCGCTAGATGCCGTACCTACTCCTGTCAGTAAGCTGTTCCATTTGGTAAAGGTTGCTACCCATGCATTTGTTGCCATGTAATAAAGGAACAGGCACTGACCGGCTTCCTCGCATATTTGCGGAGATAAACAAAGAGAAAGGAAGCGTCTTCGGAAGTTTGAAAAAACATCTAAAACGGTCGGAAAAGGGTAACTTCTCAATCGGTTCCGAGTGTTTCCAACCGACACGAAACGAAATTCTTTGACTGACTGAGTGGTTGAGTGGAAAATTCAACCGGGCCACATACAAAATGCCGCACATTTTGTTTGTATGTATTTAGCCCGTAAACGGTGAACTCACCGGGATTCTGGGCAGGCTTTTCACATTCGCCGATGAACACAGGCCCACGAAAGAAAATTCCAGAGTTCGTTTTGGGTTGAATCTGCATTTAAGCGAGCGCTCTTTGTATAGTGTAAAGCCGAAGGAATAAAATTGGAAGGTGAACAGAAGGCGGTTCTAAAGCCATCAGCATTTCCAACTACTAACCAATAAGTTTCAAGTTGAATGGGTGCATCTGAAATGGTGGGACAACAGTGTGCATCAGGGGACATCTGGTGGTACACGCCATTCAGGAGAAGCATTTCAGGCACACACGTATTGCTGAGTTCAAAAGCACCAACGAAATCAGGCAAACCTGTCGTATAACTGGATCAATCCCGAGCTCTGTTGCCTCTTCGTCGTATGGTTAGACTCAAGCCTTTACCAAGAGGTAATGTGTCTCAATGAGGTTTGTCAGTTTACCAAAGATGCCGTCAGCTTAGTGGAGTAATCACGATAATTTAGGACCAATTGAATCAAACGCAGCCCGGAAGTCGATTAAATATGGCATGTTAGAGTGAAATTTCAACAATATTCTGAAGTTTGCTCGGCCAAAGAACTTTTTCCTGGACGTAACCCTCTTTGGTTTGGCCTTGTGATGCACAAAACGTTTGGAGAGGACGTTATAACAGAAAGGATGCGAAAATTTCTGCAGTTACACCAATGATGGTATACCGCGATAATCTATCGTGGCATCTGTCTATCACTTTTTGGGGGATCATTGATAAAATTGAATTAAGCCGATCACGCGGAACAGATTCAATTTTCCAGCTTGACTGAAAGTGTCTGTGGAGTGGTTCGAGAAATACAGGGATGCAATTTTCACAGAACTCAGTAGAGAGCCCGTATCATTCGAGAGGTTTTTTGTCATTTATTATTTTGACTATCGCGGTTATCTCCGGTGTATTTGGCTCTTCACAGTTGCCATCGCATGATTTTGGGACTGGACTGGTCGTGAGGGCGAGTTTTCGTCACCGTTTAACAGCTGTTTAAATTACTCCGCCCATCGTTTCATTTTCCTGTCGTAGTTGTTGAGTAACCATTCACCGACAGGAAGTAGCTAATACATTGAAAACAAAGGGCTTCTTGGAACCACTTTATGGACAGAAAAGTATTGCCGAAATCACCAGTGTTTGAAACGGATACCTTGTCTAATGCTATTTCGACCACTGTGAAATGCAACCTCTCCTGACTGATCAAGTGGCCCTTCGGCAAAATGTAAGAAGGGAACTGATTTAGTGATACGCGCTACGGTCAACTTAGCAAGGTCATGTCACAGAGTCTGGAGACTTATTTTATGGAGGTTTTCAAAGCTACCCGTAAAGCGTTTAAGTGATCCAACTGATCAGATCAAAGTTTATATCTGTTATCGTTCAATATGGCTGTCGTTGCACCGGAAACATGTCTTCCGAGTGGCTGAATGGCTCTGCGTTGAAGCGCATTACAGTACAAGTTTTTTGTCTAGCAACGAAGTAGAGTTTAATCCGTGCTCATTCAGGTATGAGATATAGATTTCCTACGTTTCCGGAGCCCGCACGTCTATAAGACTTATGATCTTTCACTGGTGAAGCACATAATGCGCACACCAGAATACAGTTCATGTGGGGGCTGCATGAACGTAGTTCAAATAACATCAGTAAGTCAAGTAGACCACGAGCGTTCCAACAACCAATGAATTGACCTCCACCTACATCCACAGCTTGCTTTTTGGCCATCCCATGTATTAGACCAGCACGGATTATATCGCAATCCGAGGTGACCGTAGCATGAACGAGATTGCATGTTAGAAATATTATTCTAAGGGTTTCGTGAGAATTTTACAGGTTGCGTACCAAGCGTCACCCGGTTTTCTTTACTGAGAGTGCACCTCTAGCATGTTCACAACCAAGTGCAATATGCAAGAAAGTAGGAAGCATACAGAGAACAGGTGATCAGCAATGTCTAGCACCTTCACAGTGCAAGGTCATGCTTCAAAATGTACAGTCTCTGGAAATACCGACTACAACTCATGGAGAATCACTGGAGGTTATGGAGAATTTTCCATACCTCGGTAGTTGTATCAGAATTCACAGAATTGTGTCTCATGAAGTAAGTACAAGACTCTCAAATGCTCGATCACGTCCGCTAATATGTGTCAGTTGCGGTGTCAAAATGGCGTCTCACTGGATCTTAAGGGTCGCGCACACTAAGCTACAATAAGGGCTGTGTTGTTTTATGGGTGCGAGACGTGGCCCTGCGGACAGATAACGTGAAGCGTCTTCAGGATTTTGGTCACTAATGCCCAAAATGCGTTGGTGTTGTCGGATGGCGTCCACGGATTAGTGACGAGGTATTTAAAAAACGGGAAGGTGTTTGTGCAGCGGGTACTTCAAACATGGGAAACATCCAGCACCACCAACTGCGGTGGCTTGGTCGTGTGCTACGCATGCCACAACACCATCTACCGAGACGTATGTTGTTCTCCGTACCTCCTTCAGAATGGTGCAAACCTCCAGATGGACAACTTATGTCTTGACAGAAGGGCGGTAGTCTTCCCGGAAGGAATCCTCATGACCCTACCTGTGCTTGGCTGGGGACCTTGCAAGAAACGGCGGCTGATAGATGTCAGTAGCGTTCTCGCTGTCAGTTTCTATCCAGATTGTCTGACTGAACTTTTGGAGATATGGGCACCTCAGAATGCTTGACACAGGCCAGCACAAGATCAACGAGTCTCTTTCTATTCAGTCCACTCTAGGGCCTATAGCATAAGGTAAAATTCATGGCTGTGCGGCAGCGAAGCATGGGTGTCAAATCTGCTCCCCTGGACAAGCAACCAGTCTGAACAGTGGACAAGGTGAGTGGCTTTTCTGCAGTTCGTCATGTCTGTATAATTGTCTCGCTCCAGCATGTTACTGATAATATGAACCTCGTTGGTTTTGGAACGTGTCATTTCGCTTTGTTTACCAGCGAGCTTACAACAGCAGGATTTGTGTTCAAAGAATGGCATGAAAAGTAATCTAGATATCACCAAGGTTACCACGATCGTTCAGGGTCAACAGCCATTGGCCTGGAAATATCCGTTAAAAGGCCATAAACTTGTCATAAACATGACTTTGCTAAATAGCTAGAGGATGTAGGAACTTGCTCATTATCTGCTTATATGGGGTTCTGATGGAAATATCTACTTTAGTTTGAATCACTAAGAAACTTCCAGCCAATGTTTTCTTGCCTGTACACGGTCTCTTTGAATTCGTAGTCAAAGCTCGGCTGGGTAGGGCTCGATTTCCCACAGTGTTCCGATAGTTAGTGCAGGTTAGTTCGGACGCCCACGGAGATTTCATTTTGCAACAGGCAATGCAAAATTTCATGGCCTTGAGTGATAATTACGTCAGTGTGTAGAGAAGACACATTGGAATAAGAAAGCTCTTACATTCGACTGTTATGATCAGACTACTTTTAACAACCTATTAAAAAATAAACACATACCAGTAGATATCAATCAAGCCCAGTTTATTTTGTCATTCGGGATTCCGATCAGCTTGGTCTTGACGACACACATCCATTGTAATTGAGACGTTGAGTTATTGAAAATTTTGTACGTTTTGTCCTTCCACAAATAATCAGCGAAAAAATACATCTCACTCCGTCAAATAATACATTCATCGTCATTCGTGGTCTACATGCGCTTCGCTGTTTCATCAATGAAGATTGGAGACTCTCTTGGTGGTGAAAGATAGCAAGATTACGTGGTTAAGTAGCGTGGTGCACTCACTCGCAAAGTAAGCCGGTGGTAGCGGGAGACACCCGTCTTAATTTATACAGCATATACATGTTCGATTACCGACAGGGGGCTTCTTACTAAGCGTGGAATAGCTAACGCCAAGTGCTAGTGACCATTTATTAGCTCTGTTTTGTGGAAAGTACGATATATACGGCAATCCTGAGCTGTTTCTTTCTGGAGACAGCATATGGGCATTTTCTGTATGACCCTACCTGACTGGGGAGTCCTGACTGGCGGGTTAATCGATCATCAAAACCAGTTACTGGGTCGTCGTTTGATTGCTCGGCCATACCAGTCACTTCGCTCAAGCGTGAACACGTTCGCCTGTTCAGATGTGAAAATTCAGATGCATCCAACGTGCGTTGGAGTAGCCGTAACACGCCTGCACCGCATGTCAGTTGTCCAGGGTCCAAATCCCGGCACAACCATCGGATATGCACTGCTGATGAGCTCTAATAAGAGCGAAGCTCGCGTCCAGTGCTTCGCTTTGGTGTGGACTCACCAGAATATTTACGCAAGAGCAGGAGGACGACCGTTCAAACGAGAGTGGTGTGAATATGCACAATAAAAAATGTTCTGCAAAACTTGAATTACGCCTGCAGTATTTGTTAGAAAGTATTTTTAAAAGGTCACCCTATTGCCTATTTATTGTTTTTTTCGAAGTGATTGAATTGGATATGGGTCTTCAATAATATACCATCACAAGACGTTCATTTGAATAAAGTAAATATCACCATCAGGTACCTTTAGATCCAGAATATATTCCAGGATGGGTTGATAGTTTTTACGTAGGAAACCACACCAAGGTGACTGGTCGTTGGAAAACACGGCAATTTCATAACCGCATATGCGAAACATGATGTATATGTCACCTGTAAAGAAAGAAGCTTGAGCTCGCCCGACTGAAAGACCAAAATCGAATAGTGCGGAAAATATTATGTTTGACACTTGCAAGTATTTTATATACAATGACCTTTTGCAGCTTAAACAGGCCTCGAACAAATGGGGACTACCCCTTCCATTCATTTTTTAATACCATCCTTGATATAGGCGAACTGGAAGGAAGATGGACAATTCTCTCCTTATTTTAACCCATTACTAGGCACAGAATCACCAGGTGTCCATTTAGATAACAGTTTGAAGTTATTACAGAAAATGAGTTCATCGACAGTTTTGTGTGGTTGGTGAACTTAAGACTGTTAAGCTGAGGCTCATATGTTCAATCCCTTTGTATGCAAGATGAATCCCAATGGAGAGGAAGGCGCTCGAGGGGTTTAAGTGAGCCCATCAATTTTTACTGTAAACACTCAACAAATTCTGAAGCTCATAGACGGTTAATTACTGGTTGCCGCAGAGGACACCATCTGACTACCTACCGGTAATTGGCCGGTTATTCGGAATGATCAGCAGTTACTTGGAAAAGCAATCACACATTGACACGATCCCTGGGCAGAAATGCAAACAATGCTCAGTACTGCAGCCAATGCTTACTAAGCTAAGAGAAGAGATATCCTAACAATCATTTTGGCCCTACTACTGCTGAAAAACGTGCTTCACTGTCGAAATACCGGTCGGTATGTTACGATCCACGAGGCTATTGATAGAGTGGAGACTCCGTGCTGATGCCCCGATTTGTTATGATCAGAATTAGTGAAAACCAGAGCACATGTGCGTCAGGTTCCTGGATGATGAACAGGACGAAAAGGAACACATCAAAAAATTTTTCAGGCTTTCAACGTCGTAAATCGTCACTCTAGGTGCTACCCAAAGTAACGTCAGCGTAACACCACGATTAAGAAAGTGACGTGCTCTTTATACGCGTGAAATGATCACACTGTTGATTTGCCATTCGTCACCAAGTGCATAGTGTTCAGCTATTAGTGGCAAGATTGTGGATTCGACGTTTCTAATAAAGTAACGAAATTATCAAATCTGATGATTGTCAACACCGATGAAATAGCTGCCTCAGAATAAGAGGGTTCCAAAAGTAAGACTGAATTCATGTTGCTTGCTTGACGAAGTTTCTAGATGAATCTTTTCAAAGAAAAACGGGGACCGTCACATTTGGAACAATCTGGAAGGCTTTACTCCATCCCCTGCAAAATTGTCAGTTGAGGTTTCCGGTTTCTGTGGTCAAGATATCAGCAGCAAGTAATCAATAAGAATGAAGTGAAGTTGCTGAGTACTATAAAAGCAATCAGTTTAATTAGAAATTTCCAGTTTGATTTAGCAGAATTCAGTCCTTTGCTGCTTAGTTTAAAGTTCAGAATATTAGCCTGAAATGCAAATGGTCTCCAAGTTTACATAAATGACAGGCATAGATTAACCGAACATTTTCTCATTCTACTTAAACAGGTATCTAATTTTGTAAAAACGTTGCCTCTGGTAAGAAGCTGGATAACTAGGCGGAACCATTCATATCAGCTTCCAAGTCACCATTCTTCACAATCCTAATTCCATGGCCTTGCAACTATTTGATTTTAAGTGATGATTACGTAATCTTGAAACAATCAGCTGACCACCCAACAGTGGTCAAATTCATCAGATCTTGATGCAATGAGAAACGTTCAGCAGGGAATCTATTGCAGTTTCTCTCACTGTTATTTGTTTATTACCTGGGTGGGAAGTAATTTGAACCACACTACTAACGTCAGCAAGCTATTGCGGTGAGATAAAATGCGTCATAAAGGCAAGCTATATGCATGAATATTTCTAAGTGTAACTATTACCCGTAATCTATAACTAAACACGCCTGTGAGTGTGCTCTCACAACAAGAACACTTACTTCAGCATTGATCTAGATACAATTATGTTTCATTTAAAAGGTCGAACTCAACCTGAGTTGTGTAACTACCTTCTTGGTAATAACAAAAATGTCACTGAAAGTACCTGTTGAAAATTTCGATGCTGGTAACCGATTTCTTGACATGATTTCCTTGAACGCTTCTTTCATTTCTGCACCATCGATGAATTTAAAATGCTCCTCAAGTGCCGACTTATTTTTCCCAATTTCCGTCGCATATCTTTTACAAGATTCAAATAATCGGGTAAATCTATCTGCAATTTGAATAGTCTCAGGAAGTGCATTCAAGTGAAGTTCAGCATCCCAAGTATTTTGAGCATCCAGTGGTGTGAGGTTGAATAGCTACAGGGGAGGAGAAACGCAAATTTCTGACTGGACACTTCTAAAAATGTTCTGTATGAGATAGTGGGAGGTTAACCAAATGTGAGAACATGGGCCACAAATAACGGAACAAACGATAACCTTTTCCTTTAATGCGTAGACCCCAATTATTTTAATTTTGCAACACATCCTGCAACAGGCACGGCACTTCTAACAGATCAGGGCTGAGCAAAACCTATAGATAGTCTTTTAGCGTAACCCTAGCATTAGGTAGACTCAGGAGGAGGAGGAGTGGGTCAGAAGTACTTTTACTCAGTTCACTTCCAGATGGCTCGTAACTCAATTTGACATAGTTGTATGCTGAACACCGGTTGATACCAAGGTGTGGAACAACATGAGCCAAATAGTATCCAACACTATTTACCCATAGTTAGCCCGCACCAAGGAATGAAAATCCACATCAGTTTGTTCGGCTATGCAATGGGTGATTTAGTCATGGTTAGTATGTTAACTAAATCGAATGCCCGTTTAAAAATACACGTCGAACTTCTGTGTCGAAAATTGCAGGTTTTTTCAACAGGTAAATTAAAAGATAGGAAACTTTGCAAGTTTGTAACTACATCTTCTTTTGTCCTATCTAAGACTTGCAGAGAATTGAAGCATTCTGACCTTGACTTATTGTTCGGTTCAGAAAGTTTAAAGCTGCTAAAATCTCAATACTTTCCTGAATGGAGTGATTGTTTTTTGTTGATCATGTAATTCTCATTCGTTGGTTCACGTGGTTAAGGATTTAGACACAGCGCACTGAGGGACCACAATTCGGACTGCAGACGGATTATATATTGAAGTTAACAAGAAAAGCCAATGTATAAAATCCTGCAGGCTGTCTCTTCATCTTAGGAATTTTGTGAGGGGTTCTGCTGATTGGCATTGTGATTTACGCCAAATTCATGACCATCAATTTACTGACTGTCACCTAGAAGAGTTTAAATTTTTTATCACATTTCGCTTGGTCAGACTTATTTGATGAAGGCTGTCAGGGATGAAAGTGTTATTATTATTGTGCTTTGAGACAGACAACTCGGTAACCGTCAGGGTATGTTGCACGCCACTTCGAACTTGAGTACACCTTTCTTGCAACACTCAATTCGTGCATTTATAAATTTTACAATGTTTCATACTCTGGCAATCACCTATTGATATGCTTTCACTTATTATAGCTTATATCAATGGGTGCTATTCAGAATGCGACCCCGTAGCCACGACAAAAACAAAGTTTGAGTTCACATGCACATCACTTGCCGTAGCTGTTGGGTAAGCGGTATGTGCTTCTAGGTCACCGAAAAGTGGTGATTTAAACAAGGGGAGCATTGCAGTAACATATCATTCAGGAGATCATCACAGTCATTCAAGGCAGTAGTTCATCAACTGCTAACTCTTGCTTTCGAGCCACTTAACTTGAAGATAGTACGTTCTTTCGGTTCCATAAAATTTTCATGATGGGGAACTCTCACAGAGAATAAACTTTTTTAAAAGCTAAGAGTGTGCGTTAAGGAGTCATAAAGTCGTCTACCCAAAGAACCTGACAGTAAGTAATGCTTGCAACAGGTGAAAAGTGCTTGGAACCAACTGCGTAGTCATCGTTTTCGAAAACGTTTACGGAAGTGTAATTTTTAGTTGATCCACGAGGTGCTTGTCAACTTACAACGGTTCTCTCACTCCGGAATGATGATTGTGTCCTCAAGTAAATTCCATAACTTTTCTGGACTTTTAATGAACAACAACATAAACTGCATTACCCCAATAAATGACTTTCATGTTTCGCCGTCATCATGGGCATAACTCGCATGGCATGGGTGAAACGTTCACACTTCGATAACCACCACGCTGAGGAATATCCAGCTAACCTGCAGCCCCTCAGAAGAAACACTCAAGCACAGAGAAACTGCGCAAGTTCAACAGTAAAACTTCATTCGTCCTTTCCGAAAGTTTGCGTTCTACTTCACTAGGTATTGCGTTGAAATTGCTTCGAAAGAGGGATAAGGCGTAAATGTAAACGTTTAGTGTTTGAGGCATAAATATAACTGTTCCCAGATGTAGGCATCTGGTGAACGTAAGGAGCAGTCTGTAAAATGGAAGGCCGTAATGATTCATCTTGGGAACTGTGACTTGGGGCCATGTCGTTCTTGGTATCACTCATTGCTGTGTAAGGTTAATCCTCACTTCGGAAAAATAACTGACTGAGGATTGAGTGAAATGAATAGATGAAATACGAGCAAGAATGCCGTATATGGTTTTCTATAATTACAGGTTAATGCAAAGGTATGACAAAACGGATCTACGGAAAAGGAATGCCAGCTTCCATTTAACCAGATTTGCTGTGGAAACCGATCAAACCATCACAGTTTGTTAAATCATTGGAAGCCTTTTGGAATGAGTCCAAGTAATTATTTCTTTGTCAATCATTCATACGTTCCGGATCACACAAACCTTTGGACTTAAAAGACCCGTTATAAAGACCAAAAACAAAAACATTCTGGACGTGACTCACACCGTGGTAAAACGAACGTGCACTGAGAATTGCCCTTGATGACGAACTGGTGTAGAATTTGATGCCGTCAGTCGATTCGAACCAAGGAGGCATTCTGTTGCGAATACGCTGACCCAAACTGTGCAGCTCCTCCAATCCTCGTGGTAACAAGCCTCTATCAGTTTCATTTGCGAAAGGAACTGGATAATCACGGAATCCGGAAGGTAACATCACATTTTCGCTTGATTGTTTGAATGTAAACAAAATAACCAGCGTTACTTGTGGTGCATCATTAATAACTTGGGATCTGAAACTGATTTTACACAAAATTCGTTTTCTTTCACATTATTTTTTATCAACAATCCTATTGAGGCTATTTATCCCAGAGCTGGTGGTGACTGATCCACTGTACTATTCATATCTCCAACTTCTTAATTTCTACATCTACCTTTATTCAATGCCTGGCAAACTGCGACTTCTAGGAAAGCAACACTGCTGGTCTTTCTGATCAGTTGTAGTTTATTCATTCAGGATCTTACATTAGGATACTTGCAAACACGCTGTAGCAAGGGGGCGGCAAAGAAATACCAGTGGTTTTTCATAGTGAGATCAGTGTATTCAACAAATGGGATTATTGGACAATCATAAACTTTCTAAAACTTCATAACTTTCCTAACTGGGCTCTCAAGTTCACCATGTGAGTATGTAAAAACGCGGCATACGTGTTACACTTAAAATGCATTAACCAGATTATTGAATGAACCGACCTGGAAAGGAGTTTAGCACGAAGGTCTCGTACCCTTTGCACATCCTTTAGCGACGGGGCACGAGTCCCGTGTCTGTATATACCATTAATGTGAATGGGCTTGCAAGAATCAAGTTTCTGAAGGGTTCCATCATTGAACGGAGTAAGTCCACAATAGCGGTAGGCCGTTTTGGTGGAAAATGCAGATAAGTCAAGCTTTTTGTCTTCCAGTGAATCTAATATCGTGCCACTTTTGATGCCGATAAGAAAAGCAATAAACAACTTGATCTTCGTTAACAGTCCCATCAGCAAGCTGAAACAATAAGCAATAGGATTGATCGTCAGGAAGATGTAAGGGAAACTTGCTGTTAACTGTTTTCCGTTGCGACTTGATGGATCATGCATAACACTACTTGAATTTATACGGTTCATCGTCGCCTACTGTTACAATGTCTCTTGTAAAATGGACATATTTCTGATGTTTTTATGCAAGTTTCATGAACTTAAATTACTTAAGAAGAAGACGGTGAAATTTCCCAGCACGCAATCCTAGAACGTTTCCCGTAAAAGGGTCAATAAGTGCGTTTCACAGTGCGCACAACTACTTGCTGTGAGGTCACATAATTTGAAGTCCACCTGCGCTCATTATTTTGCCTACGAAACAAAGCAATTCAAAGCTTTAGGTCGACTAATTCTCTAAGCAGGCAGAACAGACGGTCGAAGGACTGGAAAGAATAAGTGTACTCTGTCATCTATTAGGTGGAGAGACTTTCAAGGGACCTGTTTCATTGACGTGTTGACAGAGTCAGAGAAGAAAATCTCCTAATCAGTGAGTCTATTGTGGTATAAATATGTATATATAATGCGGATTGATTTGATATTTTTGGCTTCAAGCCCATCTAACATTGCTCTCAGTTTGGGTTTAAGGGGGAATAAGCATGGCTTACTATTAGTAGCAAAGAACACATTCAGCCAAGGTAACTCAAAGTAGCAGATAAAATCAAAGTTTGTCCCTCAAAATTGAACATGACTTCGGCGTTGTAACTGTGTGATGGCTGGGTGATTTAAGAGAGTGATGGAACTTATTCTCTCGCGTATGATAGCCTAAGTATATTGGGTGGAACAATCTCAAGGACGAAGGCAAAAGGACAACTTATGAAGATCGGCTATATAGCAGATGAACCAATGGAAGGAAAGAGCACTGTGGCTCGGTTGGCTATAATAGACAGAAGATGAAATTTCAGTGGAATATTACAAAAGGGCGAATTTTTCGTTAGGATCTGACAGTCTTAGCACATCCTCTTTCTAGGTGTGTGCAGGCTTTCAGACGTGGAGTCATCTGCATTGGTATAAGTGGTTTTGGGTTAGGGCTGGATCGCCGTCTTGGTGTGCATGTGAGGGGAGCTTTTCTGTTTGCACAAGGGGCACGTGTGTGGGTGGTAATTCAGAAGTATCCAACACTATGTTCAGAGGATTTGAGTCATCCGTAGCCGGTGCAGCATAGCCAGGGCGAATTCGTCTAGCGCGACGTATACGCCGTTACCCATGCGGCACTTGACATAACCACAAGTCCGTTTCTCTCCGCCACTGCGATGTTCCTTAGTCAAAGCCGAATCACCGGGCTTATAGATGGTGTGGACGGTACCATGACGACAGTCGAATTATTGTTTCGTTTGTGATCCGTTTTTGTAGGTGTGGGCACATGAGGTAACACATCTATGGGTAAATGGATTGTACGACCAAAAAGCGCTTCCGCAGGTGAGTTACTTTTGGCACATTTGGGTTAGGTGTTGCACGGTAGCTTAACAAGCAGGTTTGAGTTATCTCCGCCGACTTTCCCTCCCCTTTAATTCAGCTGCATCTGGCGCTAGAATGATGAGTTATAGTTTGTCAGCAGCAGGCCTGACGACAGAAGTGATATAACTGTGTTGAAAGCTGATTGGCTGAGGTGATCAATCTCAGGGATCAATCTCAGGTGGTTGAGAAAAACTCGAACTGGTTGCATATATGATGGAAAGGTACTGCAATTGCACACCAACCCGAGGAAAGATCGGAGTGAGGACACGTCTGTAGTGACATTCTGTGAATTGCATCAACGTTGTCAGGATGCTGGCCAGATTTACTGAAGGTAAAATCCGAATATTTAATAGATGTAAGAAGAATTCGGTCGAGTACTGAGATTGAGCGATGAAGGGGCTCTACTCGATCACTTGGTAAGCCATGATCTGCTGGAATATATTTGGCGCTGTTTTTACTCCAAAGGAAAGACGTTTGAACTGGAAAAGACCACGGTGGGTCTTAATGATTAGAATGTCTTGAAGTCAATCGCAACATGTATTTGTAAATAAGCTCTAGCCAGGTCGAGCTTAGTAAAAAAGCCAGTAAAACCACTGAGTCTGGTAAACAGGTCTTCTGAAACCGGGAGAGGATACCAATATGAATCGAGTGTAGCATTCAAGCCTGTGGAGTAATCAGTAATCTTGGTCTTCCCATTCGTCTTCTTGACCACAACAATGGGAGCTGTCATAGAAGTATAGTTGAAAGGCTGTATAACACCTGAAGTCTGGAGACCATTGAGCGTCCGCAGATGCAAGAGCCACCCATGGTTAAAGGGCGTTTTGGCCCAAAGATGGGTTTGCTATTTGGCTTGGAATAAAGTGTGGCCTGGGTTTTGGAACAATGCCCAAAAGCATCTTGAAAAACATTAGAAAATTTTGATTGAATTCCTTGTGTAAGCTGTTTGGAAATGCTTGTGTGTGAGATACACGCTGTCACATGCAGACGGTAGAGGGACACAAAAATTTGACTGATTATCCAATCAAGACCGAACTTAATCAGATCTGAATCTGAGTCGATTATATAGGTGACATCACGTGCCTTTAATGATTTGGCATAAGGCTCACATTATGCCACCGTCCCTCAATGTGCTAAGTGGTTCCGTTGATTGGAAAATGGACGGAGCGTAACTGGAGTATGTTAGGCTTTATCGTGTATTTGCTGTTTTTTTCATTTTCGCACCAGAAATATTCAATCTGATCAGCATAGTGTCGCCAACATCTTGACGCCTGGCCGCCTGTTACTCTATTTATTTTTGATCCAATCTGACGCACGCACCTCAACCCAGCCTTTGGCGGAGCCAGTTCAGGCAGCTCGAATCAGTTCAGCTTGAATCATACAAATCCACGGATGCCTAAACCAGCCATTGTCCTTGCTATGGGCCTATCCTCGTACTCTGAGCGGACCATTTCGGCCGTGTGTATAAGCGTGAGAGGCATCCGTCAGACATGTCGGCGGATTTCACATTTTCACGACAGACCACCGGTTTCCAAAGTCCGGTTTTACAACCCGGCTCTGCGGAGACCAGTGCATCAAGGCCTAACATCCAATCCACATGCGCTAGACAAGCTACTTCAATTGCGTTTTTAGACTAAAGCTTCTTTAATTCGTACGTACGTTGACCTCACTCGTCTCGGACGCCTACGCTGCAGGTGTGAGCAGATCAGTCCCGCCGTGTACGTCAAATGAGACGACGGTGCGACATGGGGCAGAACACTGCTTCCCCAGATGTACGTTCGAGAACGGGAACACACAGAAATCCGCTCACTCATGAAGAACAACGGTGGAACTGGTCGGAACAGTGGTGAACTGGGCCGAGAAATGGTGTATATATTGACATCACGCTTATGGGCCGCTAAGTTCTTTGCGTTCGTCGGCATTGTGGAGACCAACATAATAATGATATCACTAGTTGTTATTCCTTCTTTCTAATTAGCTGTTTAGTCCTATGAGCAGAAAACAAGAAGTAAGTGTGATCGCACCACGTCCGTATGGAAGAAGTACGCCTTGCTCGTATATGATGCATCCAAATCCTTCATGGGAGACAGCAGTTTGTTCCAAACTAAAATAAATCGTTAGGGTCCTCATGAGTTTTCTGTGGATCTGAGAAGTTTTTAGACAGATTGATTCTCGGACATTTTATAAAATAAGTATTTTCGTCCTAAACTCCTTTGTAAAACAGTATATGGAGAAACTCTTGCCAAAAGACAAGCTGTTTTGGGTTTCACCAAGTAGATGGGCGCTATGGAAATTGAAGAATTGATCCATTTATATGGAGGGCTTTTGGTGAATCGAAACGAATCTATGAATATAAATTTTGACCTAACTGCATGCTTTTATAACTGATTAGATGGAGTACTAAGTAGTGTCGTTATTACAGACTTAGGCAACGGAAGTAAGGTGTTCAGGCCGGACATAGCTCATGGGAACTTTATGTCTCTTCCGAGTAGCTAATATTTGCGTAGTTAACTCCGGTATATATGTGTCATCAGCATTCTGTTTAAGGTGAAACATCTTCACATCGAAAGCATAGCCCCTATTAGTAGATATATCCTGTGATATATTTTTTGATGTACAAACAAACTGTGGTGAAGCACGCTTGGATTCTGTAGTCTTCTCCATTTCATTAGCATAAATTTTGTTATTCACCCTTTACACTCCATACGGTGCTGTTTCCTCATAATATGCGTGTGCAACTGTGGCCACAGGCCGATCCCAAACGTTGATTAGCTGTGCCCTCGAATCACTATTAGGTCAGATGCTGCTTTCTAGAGCGTTCTTTTTAATATTCTTTCAGCTTTTCGCTGTTGAACTTTCTTCTCACCCCTTGTTGCGTGCAACGTTTGGGATACGAAACTTTCTTTGGTTTCCATGGGTGGTGGTGCACTCATTTCCCACGGTAATCCAGCATCTGTGAAACAAGGAGAATGGCATTTTCTGCCAAGTTTGCAGTCAATACTGATAACACGAACCACCCCGGTTTGTCAGTTAAGGAAACCGAATACCTCAATGGAATATTATGGGACAATCCAACAAGTGATTAATTGGCTAAGCGCACCACAATTTAGGCATCGGGGAAGTTAAAAATGACTAACACCCGGTCCGATATGCGTTAAATTCGAAAAACCTTATTGATAATCTAGTTACAGATTATAAATAAACGGTTTTACTCACCGTTTATACCTCACACGATTCAGGTTTCGACTTCTGGTAAGATAGGGCCGTTTTTCGCTTAGAGATAAGAATGAAGCGATGAAAAATTTGAAGCAAAAGCAAATATGATACATCTTTGACGCGAGAAATAAACGTGGGGCTTTCGACTGTGCAGGATAATCTGTCAGGTTTACTGTGAAATGTGGTGGCTGCTCGAAGCCTCATAGTTGTCAGTTGTCGATGACGCAGATAGGAACTTACTGCTGAATAAATAGAAGTAGCCAAATTGTTAAGGCAGTTTGTATGCAGAGGCTGGCGAGATCGGATGGTCATACATTTGTCGGTTTGTTCACAAACGGTTATCATATCGAGTCGGACAAACGAACTAGGTCATTAAATGTTCTTCCACCTGGTGCACTGGAGAAAGGATATTATGGGAATTCGGACAGCTCTCGAAAATAAAAATAATCAATTTAAAATTACATCGCAGGGGCATACGTGTGGGGGTGTTTTTCTTGTCAACAGAGAGAAATGTACTGATGCGAAGAGCCCTCGCACAATGACAGTCTAATTTTTCACTCTTCTTGCCAAACATCCTCGAGTGCTCTTTTTTTAAAACCTGTTACTCACCAATGATCCCCTTCCTCTAGAGCTTGTCAGTCAACCACACTTCAACACTGAAACTTATTGTACATATGGGAGCCGTTTTTGAATGAGTTGATTCTGCAAGACCTCATAATAGACAGTTGTGCCGATGAAGCCTTGTTCACATCCCCAGCACTTAACCGATATGCCACCGTCAAAGTTTCCCGTAATATTAAAAGAAAGATAGGAACGAACACTCGAAGACTTATTACATGAGAAACGGGAATTTCATGGTGACAGCAAAATACTCCAGCACAATAAATGCTGGTTAGGTCTCGTTTACAAGTTGAAGTGGTGAGGAGCTTTTGCCCTAGTTCTTCGTTCAACAGCGAACACTATATCTGATACATCGAGTCAATCCTGAGGGATCAAAAGGTAGTTTTTTCAGCCTTTGGTTTCTATATGGTTATTCGTCTCCTTGCAGGTAGGATGGTCATCTGTTTTGTTATGGGGTTCACTCTCTATATTAATCAGTCTTCGCAAAATTTTGGACTCTAGGGTTCCGATAAAACTCAGAGATGTTGGGGTGTTTGTTGAAAAGCGCCGCAATATGGACCTATTCGAAAGCAGAAGCACCGTGACAAACCCAGGACTATCAGCGAAGGTGCTGCGCCAAGTTTTATCCTGTGCACCTTTCAGCGTATTCAGTCTGGTGTTATTAGACTTTTGGTGAATAAATCCAGGGCTATATTTCATTCTGACGGGATAACATGATGCCGACAAAGAACGGTTTTGAGAATTATGCAGCAGAACCAGTGCAGTATCTCAGTACAGGTGTGCGATATCGTGAGAAGTTTTCCCCTACAATTCCCAAAACTAGGAATGTCTGGAACATGCAATTTACTGACAAGTTCTACCTGAAATACAGGACAGCAGTTCGACACAAACGAAGCAAACAGTGATGGATGCTTTCAAGGAGCTCTTCCACTCTAGTTATAGGCTGGAATATTGGGCATGCGACTAAATAATCTTGTGAGCATTGATCTTCATTTGGCTGAAAAATATTGACAGTGTTTACGTGCATGTACACTTAGGTTTATCCTAGCTACCGTTTCTAGATGACGAAATATTTGCTTATTTGGAAACCTTACTGTTCGTTAAACGAAGATCCACTTAGATCCAACAAGTTGAAATACCTTGGTCCAATAACCTCACAAAATATCCCTTCCATAGTAGGTCGGTTATGTCGGAATCAGACATTTGCCCCAGACTCGTAAATTCCAACCCCAATTATCTTCCTGATCGAAGTTTCTATTAAGAAGAACATGCTTCAGGCCAGGTCAACAAATATGATATAAATAACGGGACCTAAAGCCAGAAGGCCAGTGGTATGTTTAGAAAAGTTTCGTAGTAAATGATTTGTGGCACCTGTATTAAATTCACTAAAAAACCACCCCTTGCTATTGTTCCATGAGAGGTCAGTTTTATTCAACAAGATATCAGAAGCCGTCGTTTGGGATGGAAACTAATGTTATTCTCCCTACTCACGGTAAAATGTTTAGAAAACGCGTAATAACATGGTATGGAGGGTTACATAAGAAATGCTCATATTCCTATTAAAAAATAACGTACTATCAGACCCTAATGATTTTAGTGCAGCATGCACGGCAGCTAATCAGAGTTGAATTGTTTTCCTCACCCAATAATTTTGTTCTAACTTCTAAGTACTTTCAGTCGTAATTTTGAATGGATACTCCCTAGATCATTCTTGACATCCCAAGCACCAACGATAGTCAACCAACTTACTTTGGGTGGTTTGGATAGTTTCCCATTTTCCAGCTCAGAAGTTATCAGAGCTTGCAACGATCAAAAAGATCCACTGATTTTTTATTTTAGTTATTTAGTCGATAACCCGTCAATAGACCGTGGGTAACGGGCGGGTCCTATGTTGTTGTTGCAGATATTGCTGGCTTACCATTATGTCGTTTTGTCGCTGTACGTCGAAGAAAATGTGGAGGAGAAATATTTCTGACTCTGCCGGAATTCGCGTGCCACATGTGCCACGTCATCATCATCGTTGACGGCAATACACCGCTTAACCGTCACACATCCACGGGGGAAGAAAGCCTTAGTAAAGAGTGGAAAGAAAAGGGATGGAGAGCGACTTGTTGCGGAAAGGCCTTATGTCCTTAATAAAAACCATGAAGACTAATGTGCCTGGACCTTTGCACAGTGATGAAACCACTATATATGAGCATCATATCGAAGTAGGGCGCCATTAGCGGGTTCGATCCAGCGTCCTTTGTGATCCTCTGGTGACCCATGCCCAGTGCACCACAACAGTTAAACAGTAGCTAGACAGTCGGGATAGGAAATGACGGTATGTACACCACTCGGTTGTGTGCCATGTAATTCAGGGTTTCCGACCACCCACATGCAGAATCACGAAGATCCCAGCCAGGAGTGGACGAAGATCCAACAGCAATCTGTTTGCCAGTGGCCGTTTTCATTTCACACTATCATCTCATGGTCTGTCTCCCGTGACCCTTCCAACAACTGTCACACAAAACAGAAGAAACGCTTTCTTCTTTAGACAGTGGATTGGCATCCCTAGAACATGTACCAATCACCCAAACTTGGAAAATTTAGTCTGCTGCTCTACAAAATCGGATTAATTACCAACTGCCCGCTTGCGAACCACCTCCTTTTGGACTCACTGCAGCCAGCCAACCCTTGCTATGCTACGGGGACACTGACGATCAAATAGTTGATAACATCTCAAGTCCCTGGATTGAAGAGATCAAGTTTCATAGCCATAGAATCAGACCACTGTTACAGTTGCCTTCCATACACGGTCCCTTAGCTTTAGAAAAATTCGGCTATGATGCCATAAATGCTGGATGATGGCGAACGCTGTTAGCACCTTGTTTATCCTTGTTTATGCAGCCGCCAAGATACGAGAACCGACCAACCAACTCAAGTTCTTTATTTTTAGGCTACAGTAAAGCACAAGGGGATGGGAAATCTCCAAATGAGACGTTGCACTCTGAAAGTGTAGAGTGCATAGCAGAACATGGGATCACCTTCGGTACTCTGGTTAAATTAATTTGTGAGGATTCACGAACGTCTAACAAAAGATAGCTATGCCGTCCCCGTAATTCAAACATTTTAATCTCTCTCCAGAAGTGATTTTGCCACCTAAATTCAATGTCCATTTGAGTGTGAACTTCGTGATGATGTTATTGACAAAATTGACCTAAAAAGGAGAGGAAATAACCCTGGCAGACTTCACTGCCCGTTACAAAAATTCTGAATGGTATGGGGACGAAAAATATGTACTTCAGTGGCATCCCTCTCTGGCAGGGGAGGAGAGCTAATCTATCAACAGAGTCAAAATGTCCTTCACATTTGAGGAAGACCGCGTCTACTGGCCGGTAGTGTAAGTGACAGTGCTCGAGCATTTGACTTGACGAAAACCTACGGCCTACGTATTCTCTTCCAGATTAAAATCCTGCCTGGGGCTCTCTGACTTGCGCTTCACGTGCGGAAGATAGACATTACAAGTCAACAGCTCTGTTGAGGCCGATGTGAATCACTTAGGTCTATAATTGGAGCGGTTGGATTTTGTGCCTTTTTTGAACATAGGAGAGACCAACTCCTGGTCCCAACTGTCTGGAGCACTTTCACATATCCAAGTAGGTTCGAACAACATGGATAAAGCGTAGCGCAAAATTTCTATTCCATCTCTGAAGATCAGCGGCTCAGAAGTCTACAATTTTCTTGAAACATTCACTTGGTTCCTGCTGGCTGGTTGTAGACATTGCATGATAAGCTCCATTGTTTGAGACTAGATGGAGGTCTCAGCTAATTTTGGAAGCCACATTTTAGTGGAATAAACTTTTGTTCCTGATTATGTACAATGAACATCGACAGTAAAACTGTTTGTGCATAATTTATCCATCCTTACACATTTAAATCTTGATTACTGGAGATGTTTCACAACAGGTCAGCTCGTGTATCATTGCATTGCACTTAGGAAATGTGTTTTGACCAGTGTGATTGTGCATAAGCGACTTCGCTATCTCCCTTAGTAGGACGCGAGTGTCTAATCTATTCCACAGTCGGAAAGCAAGTATTTGGACCCATTACCAGTGACTTGTTTTTCATGATAGGAAGCAAAAATTTGCAAACGCGTGACAAGAGCGAAATTAGTTGTGCTGCCTTTTAAGTTATTACACCCACAAGTGAGTCTAAAATTGCTTAGAACTGCAGCAATACGTGTTGGTTGGTTTGTTTGAAGATGAACCAATAAAAAAAAAACAAACTTTGCGGAACCTACCAGTGGCGGATGCAAATTCAGCTTCCTGATTGGCTAGCAATACGTTTGAGACACTGCAGTTCATTGCGGCATAAAACCGAGTGTCGGATTATTTCAGTTGCTGGAAAATATGCCAATATCATTGCAATACAGTGTGTGGTGTTTTTTGTTCCTTTCATTTGTGACTTCTGGTTCGAGTTATTTCATTCGTGAGTTGAGCTGTACATATGCTCATGTGGTTCTAAGCATTAGAAAGCGTGACCCCTTGCTTTACTAGTGCATAAGGGTTGAATTAATTTTAGCTACTTTTTCTGTGCTAGTTAAATGCATAGCGCTCTGCGAACTGTATTAGTTCTGTGTGTCAAAACACCCAGCTACCTATCCAAGCCCAGTTATTGGATTTGTTTCATTTTGTTTCATCACTTCTCCAAAAGGATTTACCATTCAACTGAACCACCGTTGCCAGCCCTATGACCTACACGATCCCTGCTCCCGTGTGAGTAGCTCATTTGTTAAATCGCCATACGGTTAACTGTTATATTGGTATAAATCAAAGCGGGCTCTTTAGATGTCGTTATTTTTACGAGAATACTATTCTGATCTCAATGGTATGCTTGAAAATTCGCTGTTTCAACTACTCCACTTTATCAGTATGCAGGCCACAGGCTGATTTACTGTCTGACTTCGTTTCATTTTAATTCCAGCTCAGGCTGCTCAGTGAGCAGAACTGGAATCTACGTAGATATAGAAATTGCACTCGGATTACGGAGGAATGGGGTGTGATGACCTACTCCGCTCTTTTGAATGCTCGAGCAATGCCTCCTGAGTATCTGATTCTCGAAACATCCTTTCTGCTCTGGTTGATCAATCGGCAACTCAATGCGGGCATCAAGGGTTGTCTGACAGTGTCAAGTAATTCTTGTTGGGTGTGATTAACTATTTCTGAAAGTATAACTGAGGGCTTGGATATTCATCGTATAT
Source organism: Opisthorchis viverrini (assembly GCF_000715545.1). Taxonomy (NCBI): domain Eukaryota; kingdom Metazoa; phylum Platyhelminthes; class Trematoda; order Opisthorchiida; family Opisthorchiidae; genus Opisthorchis; species Opisthorchis viverrini. The sequence goes on from NW_008751676.1 coordinate 1,681,439, forward strand.
TTTCGCATAATTTTCCTTTGAATTCCGGTTGATTCAAAAGTACATTTATACCGAGGTATTAAAAGCGAGTAGGGCTAATTTGTAATTTAACTTTTTCGGTTACCTGAGAGAGAAGTCAGATTTCAATTTTGGTGTAAGTATCCATGCTATTCTTCACCAGACTGACATCTCTCTGGTTTTATTGTTCAAATGTCAATCACGCTGAGTTATATAGTTTCAGTCTGATTTCAGCTTTCATGGCATCATGGGGGGAGAGTTAAAGCATGACGGCATACTACTAGTAGATGCGCACAAGTGATTTGTATTACGATATTGCGAAGGAGTGCACGCTTGCTTCTGGTCCTATCTTTCTTCAACCAACGTCACCACCAGCAAGCATCTGGTCAATTTATTTTCAGAAAGTTAACTGAATGCACTTGGATTAATAAACCAGTCTGTAGCTTAATGGAGCAACCACAGACTATTCTTTTGTATTAATGATAATAGTTTATGATAATTTGCTCTACCACATCAGCCCCGGATTTTGTAAGGCGCACAGTTTCAGCTCAAAGTGAGTCGAATGACCGGAATGAATATGTTTATCCTCTTCACTGCCTAATAATGTCAGAAGTTTTAAGCACTACCAATACATCCGTGGATATCAGAACTTGGGCGTATCTTCTTAGTCAGTCAAGGACTGTTATGAAATAAAAATAAACAATACATGGAATTAGTTGGTTTTTATTTGTTTGGTCACGTGCGTTGGATGGTATTGCGCGCTTCACCCCCGGAAAATGTTCGGAATTTTTTCCGAACTGCATAACATTCCACCATCAGCAATAAAATAACACTTTCAGCCTTACAAATACTTTCTCCCGCTTTTCCAAATCACGCACCTTCCGAATACTTGCCGAGCCAGTCAGTCATAACTGATGCGACTTCCCTTTAGGGAAGACTCTGAATATATTCCATAGCTTACTATTGCATTGTGTACTATAGGAATGATCACTCTCTTATCATTGAAGTAAACTGTCACTTAACCATGATAAACGCTTTTTGATAAACATGGAATAAAGTGTACAAACTGATTTATGAGAGCAAGCAATATTAAGTCAGTCAGTGACAAACTAAATAGCCGCAGTACCAGGAAGCCTCCTGCGACTTTCACCTATTGCAACTTATTTCACAGTAAGTTATATACGATCGTTCTAATCTCCGAACGTATACAAATAGCCACTGACAGCCACATATGTTCTCTAACCTATTTCAAATGACCTGTTCGTTCCACTCCATAGTTGCGGAATATTTTAATGCGCAGAAGAGCCAGTGTGGTTAATTTCCAAAGGAATGGCTTTATTTTTCTGCAATAAACCCATTTTTATTCAGGATTTGTAGTTGCGTCTCCGAGTGATGAAGACTTTTGTGCTCGGGTAGGTGTTTGAAAGGTTCTCACTTCTCCGTTGTTAGTCTAGTGATCTGATTGTGTTGAAAAGTGAGCCTTTATCGCAAGCCAGATGAAGCTCACCATAGTTAACAGGACTAACCTCAGCCTCTAAATTAGGTTTATCACTAATACCTAAACCGTGACCACGCAGGATTCGGGAGCAAACACTCAACTATCTAGCAGTGTTGTATTTGATTTCAGATTAAAAACCATCAGTTTTTTGGACAAGTCGATGTCCAACACTGCGCCTTTGCGGGCCGCCATGGGAAATTTATAGATGAAAACCTTTTACAGCTAAACGTCATTACTCTCTCGAAGGCCATTTATCGACCAGCGTTTTCAATGATGGCTGATGAGCTCAACAGAGATCGCGCAGGCTGTCACCACAACGTTGTTCCATACGTATGTCCGCACAGTGGTGGGTGTGGCGCTATGTAAGTATGTAATATATTAAATACAATTCTACTTTCTAATGAAACATAATAGATGTTTGGCCCAAAATCGGTTTTCATATTTTCATTATCACAGAACATAGACAGTATCTTCGTTCTGGATTTTTGTCTATATTTTAGAAAAAACACTAAGTTGACTGCCCGATTCATTATTAGCCAGTCTTTCCGGACGCATAAAAAACAATCTTACAACTTTTCCGTATGGGAGTTCGTGTCCGAATGACATACTAAATAACAGTGGAATCTGGTTTATTGTGTTTCGGTTTAATCTCTTAGAGATAGCACTAAGAAGACTGTTTATTTATTGCTTATTAGGGTATGTGTCTTTTGTTTAAAGAGTACACCACGCGAAAACCTGCTAAAAACTTTTCCATAAAACACTACAGGTTCTGTCATTCTTGAGTTTCTATGATACTCATGTTCTACTCGAACGCACTTTTACTCGATTCACCGAGAAAATATACTGCATGATCTTGGAAGTTGTTCAGACTGAAACGTGAGGCCGCTTTGTTTAGCACACTCACCTGTGGGAAAACATCATAAGCGGGAGACTTAGTAGGGTCTCCTGTTAAAACCGAATTAATTTGCAACTGAGTGCATTTTGCGAAGTGTTACTATCCGCTTTTTACCAGGCCTATCTCCCCATAGAAGGTTTACCATGTGTGGTACAAAACTGTCTTATCAATGCGCCAGCTGAAATTCGGTAACCAATTGACTTTAGCTGATATCCGTTGCTTTAGCCATCAATCACATGGTTGCATTTTTGGGAAAACAATAATAATAACCCTAATCTTCGTTCAAAAAAGAAGTCGCGCTCATAAAAGTCGAAGAAGTTAAGCTGATCGGATGCGTAATACCAACTACAGTTTACTCTTTTTAGGCGATTTTCTAAAACGGGGTACCCACACTAAAACGAATAGAATATACCATGCACAGGAGTAACCACCTGCCACTGTTGTCCCATCTCACTGATAAGATTTTACAAAAACTAGAAATCCAGACTAACCTGTGTGAAAGAACTGAAAAGTGATTTGCGACCTAGTCATTAATGTCGGAAGTTGCCAGCTGTACGCATCTCCTGTACAATTAGAGGGATTTCGAACTCCAAAATCTCCTGTCATTCTTTAAACATTGCAAAATTTGACCATGAGTGACCGATTATTGGTATGTAGATGGAGCTGATATAAACTGCGTAAACTCAACTTGCAGAACTCCACAACGTTTTGAATCAGCGAGCTCCCTGTTTGGACACTTAACTGTTCGGTCACGATCTGCTGATCAGTAGTATGATTAACTCTCAACCATGAAGGTTGCGGTTTCGAAAAGTCCTCGAGTCTCGTGTGGTGAGCATTGCTGATGATTCCGAATAAGGAAGAAACAAATTTCCATTGCTCCGCAACTTTTCGGGACTGACTTGCTTAAATTACAAGGCGAAATTCCTACTTGAAATCAGCAAATCTCCTCACAATACCATGAGTGTATAAACTCGTTCAGACGTGTTTGGGTGGACACTGGTTTCCCTTCGTGAGAAGAAATTTCTGGGTGAATCTTCGAAATGATTTCTCATCTGACTGTTCGGGGGGCTTGTGTGTTTATGTACTGTATTGCCACACTTTTGTCATGCAATTTATTTGAAAGAAATATCAGTAAATGAAAAAACGAACCCCGGTATTTCTTCATCCCTTTTTACTACAGCGTCTGCAAAATCAAAATTTAAACAAACATTATTATTTCTATTGCAGATTAGCAACATGACCGGATCACTTTGTCAAAGATCACGTGTTCAGAAATAAATTACTTGTTCTCGTCATTTGTGGGATTTATACAGCTAGGGCGTTTTTTCATGAACGGGCGCAGTCTATTACTATTTCATTCATTTTAAAAGGCAATTCGCTGTGATACGATTGAGTAGGATCGTTATTAGCAACAGAAGCTATCAGACATGTTTTGATGTTATGATTCAAACAAATACTGACGGCTGCTATTCAGGAAGTTTAGACAGAAAAGGTTGCCTGGGTGGGGTTGGCGACTTTATCATATCCTGGTAAATCTGTTAGCAATGATGAAACAATGCAGTCAATTCCAAAGAACTGCTTCTGTCGACATTTTCATTTCTCTACCTGCAACACATTTGGATATGGTCAGTAGTTACATGTATTCCAGTAAGGTAATTTAGCCGCATTTCTGCCACTTTGAACCAGATTGGAGAGTCCTTTATTCTTTCATGTTAGATAAAATCTTACCTAAATTCGTGACTGAGTCTACCGGATGAACACAAAACATGCAGAAAAGTATCTGTGGCGAAGGGCCTGCTACACCATGAATATAAGCATAACTAAAGTAGCTTTGCGCCACTCATGTGCAAACCTTGGTTACTCACAGCCGAAGGACCTCCGATGAATCTCGTGGGTCCTGGAAAGCCATCACTCGAGGAGTCAGTCCATACCGACTAACGTAACGTGAACTGTCGGACCCAGAGTCAGTGACTAATTTTAAATGACCATGTTTGTTCAGAAGCTCGTGTTCAGCCACGACCCGAAGCTCGCGATCTCGTGAATGAGACGAGATAAGCACCGATATTCATAAGACGAGGAAATTGACTTATGGTGCTTCTGCGGTTCCACAAAAGATTTAAGAACCTACACTGTTGCTGATCGATGCAAGATATCATATCCTTCCGAAAGCTGGGCATAATTCATCCAGAAGAGCTGGTAGACGTCAGCCCAAGCACAGTCTGAGTGCGGTTAGAGAAACTATGTGGAATCCGAATGTCCTGGAAATGGAGGAAGCTAATCAAGCTGAGAAGGTTCGAAAACCTCTTCACATGATACACAAAACGTAAAAGGAGGGACAGATGTTAGAAGGATTATCAGGGATAACATTGAAAATTTATTACACAACAACAAACAGCGTCTATACTGCTTGCCTGAATATCCTGAGTTCAAAATTGTCAATTTGTCCGAAGCGACGTAGCTCGGGTTAGTCTACTGTCTGTCTATCAGATGGTAGTTGATCTGTTCGCCGAGCTTGACAATTCGTTCGCAAAGGTTTCCTCCCTAGTTGGTGGGAGGGCGCAGTTTAGTAGGGGTTTTCTGCGTACCTAGTTGCGTTTATATAGTTTTTGAAGAGTATCTAATATCGCGCCGTGTTACTGGCTAACTGATGTACACCTCTCTTGTAGTATTATTGTCCGGAGCGTGACTTGCACTTCGTTGTGATCTGTATGCCTCGTATTCCATTGGTTGGTTAATTGGCTGTTTTGAGGTGTTTAGGGCCCGTTCTCGATTGGCCCATTCCCAGTTTGTGTTGAATTGTAGTCTTCCTTCCTTGACGTCGGTTGGTTGTGATGGCAGTTTATATTTTTGGTAGTTTCTTTCCTTCAACCTGAATCAGCCTGAATGTTCATTTGTTTTTGTTCGTCCGACTCTGCGTTCTGTAGCCCCGTAATTCTGTTGCTTGCAGTGGTGAACAGACTGGGTCGATTGCGATGTTTGTTGATGACTCTTTCAGTGGATTGCCATGCTTACATGAACTTAGGTTCTTACTTTGTTCTCGCTTGGGCCAATATGTGAATGGTGGGCCAGCTGAATTCGCGTCCATCTTGATCTTCGTGCAAGGAGACAAATGAATATTGATAGTGCCCTTTGGTTGCAAGTTTGTGTTTATATATTCTGATAGAGAGCTTCTTTCCGTTTGCTCAATCTTCTGTTTGTCACAATCTCCGACCTGAATCTTGTACAAGACTTTGTTCTTCAACATGGTGTCCCTTGGGCTTGATAGTGTTCTCCGTGGGGTGTTTGCAAGTTTGCGGGACAATATTGAGTTGTACTGTCGTGGCAAGCCCGTGGATGTACGGGAGCAATCCCTTCTCCTTAGGTTGGTCGAATTGATTTTCTGACATTCTGCTAGGTGAAATTTCTGGAGTATCCATTTCGCTAAAAAGCTCTTTACAAGTGTTTTCCTTCTCTGACTTTTGACTCCGTAGTGTTGCAGTGCGTTTCAATACGCTTGAAAAAATCCGGATACCGTTTTTTGTGACTGTGATTACTGTGGTAGCTGGGAACTTGGCCCTGTATGCGTTGCCTTTCTGTAGACTTCCGTCTGCAGTTGTCCGTTTGGCAATCCCGTGATGAGGACGTCCAAGAATGTCAGTTTCCCATTAATTTCTTTTTTCTATTGTGAATTGGCTATCATTAGAAACGTCAATTATTGGTTGACTTGTTCGCTGAACTTCGCTCCTTTTGATGCTGACAAAAATGTCGTCTTCTTAGTGAATCTATATCATGGAGTTTATGTCCGGAAGTACAATTCGTTCCACTTTCCGCATTACAATTTATGCAATCAATCCAGAAACCGGAGATCGCATCGGGATTCTTCGGCGTTTTTTTTCGTGGTAGTCACCATTGAACTCAAGATATGTTACCAAGCATAGGCTGAGCAATTTGCAGAGATCTTTTTCCAGCGATCCATTTATTTTGCCATATCTGTCAAGTAGTTCGGTGTCAGTTATCTTGGCGGTGTCCAGGTCTACTGACGTAAAAAGCGAGTTTACATAAAAAATAATTATCTTATTCCCTTCGATCCTTCTATTCCTCAGACCTATCAAGAATTGCGCTGCGTTGTTGACTGAATGTTGCGAATCATTGATGAGATATTTCAACCTCCTGCACAGATCTTCCGACAGGTTGTATGTTGGGGTCCAAGGGAGCTGTACGATTGGTCGTTGCGGTGTTATCTATTTAGACAACATCGCAACGACCAATCGTACTTTCGAGAGTCCGATTTATGGATTGATTTATAACGCAAACTGTTGTAATGCAAAAACTGAAACGAATTTCATTTTCGGACGCAAACCCCATAGACGACACTTTTGTCATCATCAAAAGCAGTGAACTTCAAAGACCATCTAAACGCAGCTAGGTACGCAGAAAACAGCCACTAAACTGCGCCCTGACGATGTCCCATCGAAACATTTGCAAAACAATAGTCAAGCTCGGCGAACAGATCAGCTGCCATCTACTCAGCCAACAGTGAGGTCGAAATGGCCCAGCGGTTTAGATGCCAACTTACAGTCGAAAACTCCGTGGTTGGAAAACAACCACGGCATCTGCAGTGCTTGTGTGTAGGCTTTGTTAACCTGGCAGTATCCCGGCCATTGTGTCTCCTTCGGGCGGTTCGTCAGGTAGACTTCGAAATCTCAACAACTGCCTTATTATTATTACTATTATTATTATTAGTTGGCTATCTTCCATTGTACCAGTGTTTTTAATTCGATCCACACAACTTAGGCCGTGGTCTTTGATTTAAGACCCCCCTCCCAGTTTTCGAATGCTTCCTAAAAATCATTTGCCCGTCAGTCATCGCAGTTTTATTCAAAAAAGTAACTAAAGCTCTTACTTGAACTCTAGGAGTATAGACATTATTTCATTTATTAGGCTGTTACTGGCTTCAATAATACTGAGAATTCCGACTTTATCGCGCGAGGCTGACAACTGCAAGAGGAGGAATGGAATTTGTTTAAGGTACCTCGCCTTGAGCTTTACCTTCAAAGTCTAACTCACAATAAGTTGGGAGAATACGGATGTTTATTCCATCACTCTGATCGTAGCATTTAACTTAAAACTGTGACCAATCTAGCTGCAGTTCTGGCGGATGTAACCCGAAGATGCAGGGAGTAAGGACGTAGACGTAGACGTTACTGCGTATTTCAGTGCGTGCCTGTTAAATTTTATTTCTTTTTCGACCCTACTGCTTATGCCCCAACTTACTGTAGCCCTGAATCCACCGAAAACAGTTTATTTGACGCGTTAGGTACATTTCTACAGCAGACCAAAATCTCAGATATCGTTGTGGTTGCTGGTGACATGAACTCCCAGGTAGGTAGACCAAGCGCTGCTGAGACCTGATTGAGTGGTCGTCTTGGGTTGGGCACGGAACGCACGGAGAACGGTGATCGCTTACTTCAAATGTGTGCCGATCACAGACTGTTCCTTTGCATTACGGACTTCCGGAACAGCGAAGATCGTTTGACAACGTGGTGCCCACCAACAAACTAGCCATGAATCAAAATAAACCAAATCGCCGTCAGTCGTTCATGGCGAGAGTCGATCACCACCTGCCGCTCCACTTGGAACACCAGCGTGAACCCAGACCGTGCATTTGATGGTGCTGCCTTTCATTGCGCTTTTCAGGTGTACGCAAAACCCGCACACCTCGCTTAGCCAGTGAGCAGCTGCTTGACCGAGAAGTCAACGAAGTTATCGGAACCAGCTCCTGGAACTCCTGTCGGACAGTACAAAGTCGGGTATAACCGATCACTTGGATAAGATATCCAAAGCGCTATTCAAATCAGGAAGGTTTGTTTGCGGTACAACCCAGCCAACCTCATCCAAACATTGGATCGTATCTTTGTTGGAGACCCGGCGATAGATCTCTCATGGTCGCAACCACAACTCCACCGGACGCATAATCGCACACCAGGTGAAACTGATTGACCGTGCGGACTGAGAAGCTTGGCGGACCCGGTGAAATGTAAGGTGAAAAAAATGCTGGACAGGTAAGGAAGCTGCCCCACTTGATTCGTTTGACCGGTCCTCTAAAACAACTTGTCCGCGAACTAATCAAGGATCTAAATTGTTCCCTGATATACAGCAAAGACGAACGTTTAGATTGCTGGGTACAGTACTCTGAACAAAAACTCAGCTGGCCACCAGCTACCTCCGATCCAGAATCCTGGCTTTCAACCGAAAGCTGGACCGTGAATGTGCAGCCGACTTCAGCCTCAGAAGTGTCCGATTGTGTATATCTATACTCAAGTGCCATCATGCTGCTGGTCCTGACGAGCTTTTGAAAAGTGGCGGGGGACTTCTCAGCCTGTGTCTGTCTATTTGGGTCTAACTGGGAGAAACAGACCATCCTAGACAACTGGGGTGAGTCGACAGCAGTGCCATTTTAAAAAAGGATACTTGCAGTGAATGTAGTAACCAGAGGTGTCAGCTTGACTTCTACTATGACACTGTGTCACTGGTTGCTTTTTGTCTTACGGTTGCACGCAAACCTTTGACTCGTGAGAATCAAGCGGGATTTCGACCGGTATTGACCACAGCTTCACATCCCACCAGGTGTTAGAGCAACGTCATACGTACAGATGACCCACAATCTTGGCATTCCTTGATTTCAAGGGTGTGTTCGATTCTGTCGACCGACCAGTGCAGTTAACTACACTTGCCCAACAGGGTCTCTCCATAAGTTTTTGAACATATCCTGATCCTTATATTAATATACTTCAAGGCGGGTGTGTGGTGTGCGCTCCAAAAGCTTCCCTACAAAAAGTGGTGTTCGACAAGAATATGCACTCTCTCCATTCTTGTTTAACTTCATCATTGATAAAACACTGAGGCAAACGCTGGGAGGTCTTCAAAACCCCGGTGTTCAAATTGTTGCTGGTGTGAGCCTTGTCGATCTGGAGTACACAGATGATATCGCACTCATGTGTGAAGACCCAGCCGAAGCACAAGCCCTGTTGAACGGACTGATCACCATAATACCATCTTTTGACGTGCGCCTTGCACACTCAAAGTGCGAAGTCATGCTTCAGAACGTGCAGTCTTTGAACATACCCCTTACAATTCAAGGAGAATCATTGGAAATTGTGCAAAACCTCACATACCTCGGTAGTTGTATTAGCTCTGACGGAAATGTGTCCGTTGAACTCACGGCAAGTCTCAAAGGCTCGAATCACGTTTGCCAATTTGCGTCCCACGTGCAGTCAAGAAGGCATATCATTGGGTTTTAATAGTCGCGCGTGCCAGGCTACAGTAAGGGCGAGACGTGGTCTCTGCGGACAGATGTGAGGTGTCTTGAGGTTTTTCACCACCGATGCCTCAGAATCGTTGCTGGTGTCACGCGGATTCAGCATCTTAGTTTTGAGGTAATTAGAAAACGTGTATTTGATTGTGTAGTAGGCTCTTAAATCGGGGAAAACATCCAGCACCACCGACTACGATGGCTCGATCATGTGCTACACATGCCGAAACACCGTCTACCGAGACAAGTGTTGTTCTCCGTGCCTCCTTCAAAATGGCGCAAACCGCGTGGCAGACAACGCATGACTTCGCAAAGGGGCATGAAAGAGATCATGAAAGAGATCACTTGTACGCTGCTGCTTTTCATTGCGCTTTTCAGGTGTACGCTAAATGCTAGATATGGCCTCTACGGATAGATGATGTGGGGCGTCTTCCGGTTTTCGACCACTCATGCCTCAGAAGCGTGGCTGGTTATGGATGGCGTCAGGGTGTTAGTGATTGGGCGCTTGGAAGTGTAGACACCTCAGAATAGGCACCTTAGACATAGGCAGCACTAGATCCCCTCCGTCACCCAGCATTTTTCCCTTTTTACTCAAGGGATTTTCAATATAATTAGACGAACCTTATGGTTGTACGGCAGTGAAGCGTCAGTGTCAACACTGATGTTGCTGAATTTGCTGTTGATGATGATGTCCAGGTGCCAGGTTGTTAAGTGTGGTAGAGGAATTTCACAAAATTCAAGCTTTATGGAAAATCTAAACCAACCATCTATGTACTGCAGTTCGCTACAGACAAACTAGCCCCTTTTGAGCATTAACTTTAAGGTCTAAAATCCTGTCCTTAAAATGGGCCTTGTCGATCGGGGGCCAAGGTAAGTCTGTTGAAGTACCTTAATATATTCCATGACTTAGCGTCGAATCTGTTAAGAACTTCCATGGATGCTTTGATAGTTCTGGCTCAAAGATTAATGGGACACAAACAAACAATCAAACAATTATATGCAAGCTCATTTAGGTCCTGGACCGCACTAAATGAGACTGTCAGGTCCATTCTCACTCATGCTTCACATCTATACTCACATCATATTAAAAATAAGCCAGTATTCCTTGTTTATTTTCTGTGTTGCTGCAAAAATAATCTGTCTCTGCACGAGTCCTTCATAAACATCATTCGTAACATCAATTGAAAAGCAAGCCTTCCACGAGTTCAGGTGCTTCCGTTAACCATACAATCCACAAACGAAAAATATCTGTCTATTGCGTTTTATCCTCACTGGCTTTAGAGTAAATTTCCCGGGAGAGATTCATCCTTCTGGATGATACTTAGGACGTATAAACCTTGTGTGTTTTAAACCATCAGGTATTTGCTGACCAAGTAAATCCAATGAAACCTGTGGATCGAATTGTACAGAGAACTAATCCTGACTTAACCTCCCTTCAATCTTCTCAGTCTCACTGACTGCATTTCAGTAGTATTTATCTACCTTGTTTGTTTCTACCTCGGTTGAAAACAGTGCGGTATGCTGTCAAACTACAAGTCTATTCAGGCCGCCTCTATTCAATGACAGCTTGTGAATATGGCATTAGATGCATACAATGACCTCAGCATTTCGTATTGGCCTGCAACCCAATACGGGTACAGATCGACTCATTCCCGAACCTCTGGTGGCCCGGATGCATTCACGTTTGGAGTGAATCCTTCATATCCAGAATAAGCTGTCTTTGTCCAAAGCTCCGCCGAAGTGAGCACAACAAAATTTATAGATGTGACAGTCCTAGTTGTGGTTGTGAAGGAGAAAGTCCTACCAGCAGCTACTTAGTGAATGCTTGTTTGGTTAGGGACGGGCAAAAATTCATCCTTTAAAAGTGACCGTACAAGACATTTCGACTCATCTTCAACAAAGTAGTCAATATGGTGCAGCTGGTGTGCAGAATTTTGTAAGAAAATTAATCCTGCTTCATTTCCCGCTGGGTATCTCTTGAACAGGGTTCAAGAAGACCGCAAAAGTTAACGTGCTGTTTAGAGTGATGGTCATAAACTGAGTATTTTATGATGAAAACTTCTAATCTCATGCCCTGCCAGATGGACGTTTCGAAGACCTGAGGCTTGAGTCCACCAACCATGAACTGCACATACACAAATAAACTCATGCCACATCGGCCGTCGCGTGGTGCCGTCAGCCGGGTCGCCTTACTTGCTGCATACAGCAGGGCAGGTAAGCGAGAACAGGCTACTACTGACGTCTCCCTTCTTCCTTCACCTACTTTTTCTTCCCCCTCTCCCCACCCCATTAATAACGCTCTCCTTGTAGGCCCAGCACTTAGGAATGATGACTCCGTTCGTCACGCATCGGTTTTGCGTGCAGCATCTGCTCGTCACATGGTGCCGACATCTTCAGAAATCTCCAAATCAGTCCTCAAGCCTCGACGCCCAGTCTATCTGGCCGCTTTCCATGTCCGCACTCTGAAGCATGCAGGACAACAAGCTGCTCTTGCACCCACACTGGACTCGCTTGGCATTGATGTGTGCTGTCTCAGAAAGAATTCAAGATGCAAACACAGTGATTGAGCTAAACGCCCCGCTGCGCACCTCTAGTGATCCAGAGGCTGCTGCGGTAGGATATGCAGGGGTTGGTATTGTGCTAAGTCACCGGACAGAAATATCCTTACTTGAGTGGATACCTGTTGATAGTCGCCTCTGTGCGGTTCGTCTGGCAACGTCTGTGAAGGAGTCTCACAAGCGGCAAGTTGATAGATGTCTGTTTATCGTGTCTGCCTATGCCCCAACTGATTGTAGCTCTGACACCGTCAAAGACAGGTTTTACGACGCCCTGAATGCTCTGCTGCGGCGAGCTAAAAGCTCAGACATTGTGGTGGTTGCCGGAGATATGAATGCGCAAGTGGGCAAGCTTAGTGCATCTAGGACTCAATTTAGAAGTCGACATGGACTGGACTCGGTACGTACGGACAGCTGTGTGCAGATCGCAGGCTGTTTTTATGCAGTACTAACTTCCTAAGTGGCTGAGCTCGTCTGGCCACTTGGTGTCCTCCAACGACAGGCCGGCCACAAACTCAAATCGACCACATTGCTATCAGTTACCGGTGGCGCGGGTCCATAACTGACTGCCGGTCGTTTTAGAACACATTTGTGGACTCTGACCTCGCGCTCATTCAGGGTCGCTTCTCCCGGGGCCGCGCAAGTTGCGGACAAATCGCATGGCAACTGGAAAGACTGGCATATTCGGATGCCCGACGAACTTACAGGAATCGCCTTTTAGAGTCTCTTCCAAACGCTCCACCATCGGATGTGAACTCTTACCGGGACGAAATTGCCACCTCGTTGCATAGTGCTGGGAATTTTGCCTGTGGCACGACCCAACCAGGCGCACTTAAGCACTGGATATCAGACCGAACAGTGGCATTACTTAAATCTCGAAGAAATGTCTCAGCTGGTCCCGAACATAACCCGATGCGAAGAGTTGTTAGACGTCAAGTGAAAGTGAGCTTGCGATTCGACCGTGAAGTATGGTGGACACGGAAATCCAAAGAAATGGAAGAAGCCCATAAAGTCGGTAATACCCGGAGATTATTTCAGTTAATCCTTGCGACCGGTCTCCGGAACCCACCTGTGAGTGAAAGCATCAAGCATCAGAATGGAACGACCATCTCGAATAAGGAGGAACGACTTGACCGGTGGGCTGAATACTTTGTACAACAAATGTCTTGGCCACCAGCCAGCACTCATCTACAGCCCACAGGTGAAGTAGAACCCTAGACGGTGAACATGGAACCATCTACGGCCCCGGAGGTTTACGACTGCATATGTTTCAAAGACGGGGTGAAGTCCTCAGCCAGCGCTCGTCCGATCTGTTTGCTTGCATTTGGGAAAAGGAGTCTGTCCCAGACAACTGGGGATAATTGGTGAT
>NW_008751676.1:1696108-1724808 GCF_000715545.1 Opisthorchis viverrini
TGATGATGATGATGATGATGATGATGATGATGATGATGATGATGATGATGATGATGATGATGATGATGATGATGATGATGATGATGATAGTCCACCAAAATCACCCAGTTGTCTGACTCCCTTCTTTTCTCAAATCAAGCTGAGTACCATAGATGGAATTACTAGGGTGCATGTTAAATCATGGTCAAGTGCGATGTGAAGAGCCATCAAATAATAGCGTACAGGCAAACGAAAGGTTTCAGTAAAAGTTCCCGGGTTTTGTTTTTGCGTAGCTACCAAAACAATTTGGTTTGTTTCCTCGATTTTCCCCTGAGGAACATGGGGTCGGTTCGGGTGTGATTCTGAAAAGATAAATTAGTACAAAGGGAATGCAGGAGCGCTTTATAGCCTTCTCATTCCATATATAGACTGACAACGATATGTCATTTTTCACGACTTACCAAATATAAGATTGTTAACTCGCATGCTGTAAACGTTCCGGTATTGGTGGAAGCTTACCTGCAATCAAATGTTTTTCAAAATGAAATATCCAATAAGAGCATTTGGGGACTCACCAGATGCATTCCCAAAAGGTACTGTTTCAAACCACAGGCTGGAATGCCAGGGTATTTAGATTCCCTGGATTTTGACAAGCTTTCAGGCACTTCATCAAGAAGGTATCCTCAGAATACGATATCCACATGTTTATGATGTGCTTTTCGTTGGATCGACTGACTTACAGCGTTCCTTAAATTTCCGAACGTGTTGAATGAACCCCGTCGGTTTCATCAACGGCTCCTTTCGTTGTTCTATCTCTCTATCCGAGTTGATTTTGTTTCGTCCACTTTGAGTCTGCAGCTTCTTGTGGTTTTCTAAAATGATTCTCCATCAAGCTAAACAATAGCACCAAATACTGAATACATACCCAGAGATTTTTCAGGTCCCAAAAGTGTCATGGATTCAGAATTTGCGTCTATTTTGGGCAGGGGAAGTCTCAAAGCTGTATTTTTGTTGCCATATTTTGGAAAATAATTGATCATCAACTCAGAGTAAGGTATCCCAAATATAAGTTTTAGCTCATTCTTACAGATAAATAGGTCGATAAAAATGATGGCGAAGTGAGAGCTATCCATTAGAACTCCGGAAATCCACTAATGTAATACAAATGCAATTCTCATCCTTGATATTCGTTCATTGACCCCATCTGTCGCATTTTTTCCAGAGTTAATGCGACAATCGAGATATGTAACAATCATCAGTGTCACGTCTTGAATTGTTAGAACCATGTTCAGTGATCATACGTCCCGCAGCATGACCCTACACTTTGTGAGCGATAAATACGTATCAAGGGACTGGATAATTTCCCAATATGACTCGCATTTCCTGCTGTCTTTCAAAAATGAGAACAATATCGTCTGCAAACTCCGGGTCGACATACTTCCCGCTTGGAGTGATGTCAAAACTGTGGGCTGGAGACTTCCCTGTTTTCGCATCAATGACAAGCTTTAACAAACTTAGTGAGAATGGAGAAATTACCAGATAGCACTGTTTGTAGGGAAGCTTTACAAGAGCTCCTCGGACACTCATACGTCCAAAATTCTGCATGTTATTCACAAACTACTTAACCATACGCATCTTTAGCCAGATAGGGTGGGATTTCATCAGGTCTAACAGCTCGGGGACGTTTGAAGCAGAAAAGACACTCCCTTATTTCTGAATCCGTCAAGAATGCGTTACTGGTTGAGAATCTGGTTGAGCAATTGGAGACAATTAGTTGAATAAATATTGAAAGTATTCAATTCAACAATTCAAGCGTTATTCTTTCTTTGAGATGAACAAACAGTTGCCACTAATTTTTTTGTCGATTGGAGGCCTCTTTGGGTCTTTTGCGCGTATCATTTAAAATTATTTGCTTACACTTACGGAGTTCCTTGCCCCCTCTATCTATCCAGCTATCTATACCTCTTAAGGTTCAAAAGCTGCAAGTATATTTTTTTATCTGACGTCTGACAGTTCTTCGGGTTGCATTACACTCTCAGCTATGGAGACTACTCGTTTAATCATTAGGCAATATCAGACTGTCGACCGAGATCTAGCAGCACCTGTTTGCGCCATTCTATAAGAGGAGCTCCAACAATATTGGACAGTACCATTGAGCTTGATTCAATATCAGAGGGTACATTATCTGAAAGAGGCTTCATTTGGCGGCTGAGTCGTGTCTGTTTTAAACTGAGGTTCGATAACTCAATGATCAGGCGAGCTCTATGCATCTTTCGAGTCCCCTAAAAAGCACAACAAAAACAGCAGTGCAGAAGCCGGAAGTTCAATCCAGAAAGGTGTTCTAGAGCTAGCGACAACCAGTAATTAACAAAAGTCACCTAAACTTATTGACGTTGTGGTCCATATATACTGGGGATTAGCTCGCATGCGAAGGGCACCATATAGTCCTCGGCTTTGGTTTTTTCGGATTCGGGTACTTCAAAGAGACAGTCTGCGGTTGTAGTAAACCGTGCGTCTCAGTTTTAATCCAACACGACCAGTTATTTAAGACACAGAAGCAATACGTCTATAAAAAATACAAATTCATATCCCTGCGGCCACAATAATATCTGAGCCATTGGCTGACTGCAACAAGGCACTCGAGGTGACGTACATCATAGCTAAAGTCTGGTACGGCGTCAATAGATACACTGGAGATGCAGCAAATATCAGAGCATTTACGAGATACTCTCACAAACATTGTCAAAGGAACCATGCAGAGGCAGCCTCCGGCGAGCAGACATTCGGGCAGAGACCCTTTGGTTCGGTGACTTAGAACAATAGCAACCCCAGCAGAACCAGTCACAGATGTTTATGGATCACCAGAAGTGTGCCATAGGAAGCAAGAGAAAACCACTGTGGACGTCAGCTCAACAACCGCGCCTGGGTCTTGAATCCTGGGTGTGGGGAGACAGCATACATTGATAGAAAAGTGCGAGACCACCAAAAATCTTTACATTTTTTAGAAGAAAACCGCTACCCTAGCATGAAGGACCAGGATACTGTGGTAGCGAGGCCTCTACCCATTGACAGAATTGGTCGCCCTTCTTGATTGTCACCGGTAAGGTCCGCGGTCTGCCTCACTGGGTTGTAGAGGTGCACAAGCCGCGATAATCTTGTCTCTTTGTGACGGATCAACACTGAACAAGTCACTTTGAGGACAAAACCATGACTGATATTTTAACTTTTGTTTACCCAATAAAAATCGTTAAATGTATGCTCACGAGTAGAAACAATCCCACAATACGGGTAGGCCATCCTTAGAAGAAACCGAAACTGGTTGCCCTAGCCAGAAACATATGATGTTATACGAATGTGACTAGAAGCGGGTAGAGATCCACCATTCATGTACTGGTAGTTTAGATCTCAGGTAGTAAACAGGAGCTCGTACAGCCATATTCTCCAGAGTATTTGTGAAAGGTTGATTGTGCCTATAAGCGAGGAGGAAACAGCTGTATCATGGTTCTCGATTCGTCGAGAGAGATCAACATTGCCCGAAGGATGAGATTTCTCCTATTTCTCAACCTGTTGATCGGATTATCCAGTCTGCCGGTGATGCGAAAACTCTGAGCTTGCTTAGGGCTGTCCACATCGATTTACGGGTCTGTTCTCCAATGCAAAAGCAAGAGCGAGTATACTTCGTCTGGAATTTGCACTGAACAGCTGGATACCCTAAATAATTTGTGGCCTTAAGAGAAGAAGTTACAGCGCGTCGAACGCGACTGGGTCCGATCTCACAACCATTACCCTTATTCTTATTTCCCAAGGACATTATTAGAAGATTGGGGCGTTATTTTCATGGTCTAAGATAGATATTGGTGTATGGATTATCATATTATTTATTGATAGCTGAATAAATAGTTTTTAAATGATGGAATCGCTGCTTTATAATTCTTTACATGAGAATACAAAGAACCCCTACATGCATGGAACAATAATTGGAATTCCGTATCCAATGTCAAGCGTGCCTGCGGAATTTCAATGGTCAGCTTTTGAATGTAAAGCAGCGTCAGATGGCTAGAATAGGACCAGTTCTGTTACGGAAGTTCACAGCACCTTGTTTGAAAACTGTCATAGATTTGCGTATTGTGTTCTACGGAAGCCTCTGAGAATCTCTGAGGTGTCCGATTATTAGCGCGGTTCTGATGCCGCGGATTCATAAACCAAGCTAAATGATCTTGAAATGAGTGCCATACTAATGAGCACTACACTAGTAGGGTATATGATTACGGAGTAAATAATATTTGGCTGGAAGAGTTGTAGATCCGAACTAAGGCCATAATAATTACGCCGAGGTTCACACACGAATGAGGATATTCCTGTCAGCAACACTGATGCACAATCTGTTCAAAAACTAGCAAAATCTGTCGCATATGCCGTGTCCAGGTTTCGTTACAAATGATTACTAAAATGGAACGGATTTTGGTGAGCATGTAGTTAGTTCGACTTAAAGTGAACAAAAATCTCACGAGATTGTTGAAAACTTCGACAGCCTACGATTGGTCTCCACCGCATAGTCCCCATGCACAGTTAATCTCAGATTTCAAATAATCAACAAAATATTCACGGTTGCAATTTTCCTAAGAGTTAACTAGAGGTTAATCTAAACTTCTCATTTACGATCATTGTGTTCTGTGAAGGAAATATATGGAAGGATATCCTTCCAAATGAAACTTGAGGCGACCTTTGTGCAGCACAACCAGCTGAATAATATAAAAGAATGGTATTTCTGATGGGTCCTACGTTGACAGAATGTAATTTTTTTTCGTCAAACGACAATGATTCATCTTCAACTAATCGATACGAAATCAACTAAAATCCTATGAGGTAACCAGTCCACTATGTTGGCCTTGCCGTTTGATTCACGAAATGGGTTGCTGTTTTCCTGTCATTCCTAGGGTTTTTGGATTTCATTATTTTGATGAAATGTGCTGGGTGTAGTTGAAAAAAATTTCACGGAAATTTGTCTTTCATTTAACCTCGATGTATCGCATTAGTCTCGCTTCTAGTGACCACGGGGAATTTCCTTTCCAATTTTTGTATTCTTCAATTCAAGATCCTATTTTATCAGGATTGACATGAAAGTTGGCTCAACAAGCATGGCAGAACATGATAGAACATTGATGAACACCCAATGTTATACACATTTTTAGGTACTTCTTAGTACAACTGTTTTCGATCTTGTCGTCTACTGAGACTGAGCACAACCTGCTCAGTTTTGTTTTCAATAACCTACATTCGTTACTCAACGCTTGACTGTCACATGTATACCTAGCTTTAAATTGTGATTCGGCAAAACTTCTCTCACTAGTTTCTGATCCAGGTTTCCTCTAGTATTCTGGGTGAACTTTTGATACGATTGATGGTCTTTTTATATTAACAGGTCCGTTCGCTAGGGTCGGACTAATACCCCTTATCATTGCTCTGTGGGGAAAATTACAGCACAATTGTGGCTTCAGCTTGAACAGCTCACTTCATTCGTTCTTTTCTGGAAACATATCTCTTCATGAATTCTGAACTCTTACCTTGTAGATCCAAGCGTTATTTTGCTGGTTGTTCTGTTTCCACATATGGTTTGCTGCTTGGTACGACTTCTTCTAGCATACGTAAGTGGGACGGCACTATTCCTTATCCCTTTCAGTGATACCGATGCGTTCCAAAATCATATAAATAATTTTTGCATTGTACCTGTGAATTTCAGAGGACTAAATCGTGCGAATATGTGAATGACTTTATTTCTTAACCTGCTTTACCGTCCTTGTCCGTTATTGGTCACTGCGAGACATCATCTTATTCATTTTATTTTTCGTTTTATGTACTAGGTTCTATGAATTTTTACGAATTAAAGTTTTAGTTTCACCCTTCCGTTCTTTCCCATAAGAAAGATCCAATAGACCATCCCGATAACTGCACGTTTGTATAGAATGAAACTTAATTTACTTAAAACTTATACTGCTGGTGCTGAGGCAGCTCTTCAAATATGACGGTATATCAGTTAGAACATATTAGTTATGCTTGTACTGATCTCTGACCGCAGTTACCAACTCAACCAGATGGGACTTTTGTCTTCTCAAAAGAAGCATGAGTCCCATTCCACTGGCGAATCTCACCTCTATTTCCACTGCCGTACATCAATCATCAAAATCTCGTATACTTTTTCTTCACCATTTGCGCATCATCCGCCTCGGCTATATTTCCCCACATTATTAATAAATTAGGAGTGCCTAAAAATATTCACAAGATTACATTTCAATGCAGCAGCTTTGTTTCAGGTTAACTACTCCGTTACTTCCGAATCTTTTTTGGATGATAATTGCTTGCTGTGTTTTGCTTGCCCAGAAAATGTTCAGTGCGGAATACACTTGTCGTCAGAATACGCCGATGTGTTTGCATATTCAGTGCTGCGTGTCATATGAACAATTTACCATCAATTTGTCTTTTTATCTATCTTTCTGACTGCTCACCTACCTATTCATCCGTCTGCCTAGCTGTCTATCTACATATCTTTTTGCTTATCTTTGAAGAACACAGTTTAACAATAACTGTTACTAGAGCAGCTGATTTGGTGTCATAGAGAACTGGCATGATTGCGTACTTTCTGGTTATCCGCATAAAGTTTATTCGGCATAGGGTTGGTAGGAATTAAAAATTTCACGAGTATTTCCCACCATTCTCTTGCCCATAGTGGAATAACCGTATGCAAGTAAAATGTACGCAGTCAGTCAGGAGGTTTCACGGTCAAACATTCAACTGCTTTCGCTTACAAATCTAATTTAAAACACCGCCTTTAATTCAGTAAATAGGTTTGGCTGATATATTTTTAAGTGCATTTCTGGCAACCCTAAGCTACTAGTTCTGTAGAATACCGTGCACACCTCACTTTAAATTCTACCGTTCATTGATCAGACGAAACACGACACATATCGTCACAGAGTACCTTACCAGACTAACTCCTAACCATCTCAAAGGCTCCACATGGCGCTTGGTCAAAAGTATTTACGGAAGAGTTACATTCAATAACACAACTGAGTGGCCTCTGAATTGTTTCAAACACAAATCTGAATCATCCACTGACGAAACGGATTCCTTTGCAAATTGAATTGATGTTAACAGGATACTCAAATAAATACTTCTCTTATGAGAGTGCTGTACAAAGACCTGCTGGCATGATATTGGAGGTGTTGTTAGCGCCAACGTGTTCTTCAGATGGATGTCTTGTCAGTTGCGCACAATTTGATGTTTAAGTGAAACATAAGTTCGACGGAACGCGGGGACCCAAGAAGGGTTAAACAAGCAGTGCACTGTGGAATTACTCTCTGTAAACTTTTGGTCAGTGTCACCTATTTTTTAGCTAGTCTCGAATAATAGTGCTGTCAAAGGGAATCAGCCAACCAGAGGTTAACTCTGATTCAGAGTTACCCGTTCAAGCAAGCTTCTGAAACAATCGAATGCGCCAATCGTATTAAACGTTCCATTCTAATTTAGAAAGAGGCGGGAACGCAGCGTGCATGTCTGTCGTACGATCACCACAACTATAAAACCTCCGTTATTATCAAAGCTTGCTTGTGAACGAAAGGACCTCAGCTATGCGAATGACATATTCCCTCCTCATTTTTGCTTTGTTGGCAAACTTTCTCCACGGCTCCCTGTTCCGTAAGTTTGTTCGACGTCTGTGTTTTTGTCGGCATCCAGATGATGTGAACGGATGTGAATGTACTGGTGCTTTGCTAAACATGTGTACCATGCTTGTGAATCTGGCAGCGGTTGGAACATTTAAGTGTTGAGATAATTATGGAGTCCAGATTGTGTCGCAGTGTTTTGTTCCTTACCGTGTACTTGTTGAGTCAGTTCAAAAATTTGTGCTTCAGGATTTTCGATTCAAATGGATCAAGGTTGTACGATTTATTATGGGAAAGATGCGTGTGAATCCGTAAGTATGAGTTTAATCTGACTCGAAACGTGTCCCTTCCATGCTACCGTATATACATATAACTAATGAGCCTAAATTGGACGAGATCCTTACCTGCTGTTCTTCAAAGATGCACTTACCTCACTTCCTGTCTATAACTCACCTTTATTTTGTTACAGGTAATGGCCCTGAAGCCGAGTTATTGGGGAAGCAAGCGATTTAGAAGCTGTACAGTTGTTGCAAATGAAGGGGGTGCGATAACTTTTCATGCCATCGTAGACTCACGAATGTTACAAAAAGATCATCAGAAGCTGTCAACCCCTTACATGCTTTGGGTTCTGAATCGACAGTTAAATTTGGATTCTGAAGGATGCCGAACTTTGGCAGGTGAGCTAAAGTCACTTACATCTGTACCTCACTAATTTTCCTTTGCCCATACCGGTTGAACGCGTGGGTTTGCCTCTCTTTGTTAACTTTTTTCACAAAAGCTGTCTTTAGGGTTTGATGACTTCATAGTTAATTGCTTCAATTTTAGGTCCTAGCACCCTCGACACAGCGCTCAGTGCACAATGTAAGTCTTAGTTTTTAGTCATCCATTTGAAGCCGAATCTTACGTTACTTCCACCCTTAGTCGAAGTATTGTTTACATGAACGTAACGTTTCTCCGGAAAGAAAACGGCAAGTGAATATCCCCCTTTCCTATGTGAGGATACACGAAGAATAAGATGTGTTAACTGGACAGTATGATAGGTTTAAAAGATGTCAGCTTTAAATGTGATGTAGGATCTAACATTTTAATTCAATGCACATCATGTTATCACTTGTTTGGAACCCAAAAAATCTATCGAGAAGAGCGATTAGCGTCAATTTACCCAGACACCTAATATCAGCTACACTTATTCAGGATTACACATCCACACATTTACAAATGCCATCGGTTTCAGCGTTTACTGTAGCCGGGACTAACAAGGAAGACTTTTGTGAAAATGTATGTCCGTAGTTCCGTAGCCCATAACCATTCACAGTTAGGCTGCAGTGTTTTTAACCACTTTGAAATTTTGAAGGTCGGAAGTGGATTAACTTTTCAAGTGTTTCTTCCAAGCATGCTTCTTGGAAACTTCAGCTTGCGGCCTAACAGAACTTTCTGATATGTATTATCTGAACCCTCAACTTTGCTCAGTATTTTATGTATTTCAGATCAAGAACCGAGTATTTTTGGGGCGAGTCCGCATTTATAGTTGTCATTATGTTGGAAGTTACGAAAAGCCTTTGCACACAGAGCTTGTGCGACTGAGCGTTATCACTTTGACGGAGCCGATAACAAGGCCTTGGTTTGTGAGGCTTTTGAACGAACTCAACACCGGATTTCCACGATGTCGATATAATCTGATGCCATATGTCTGCCAACCCAACACTCCCGGTTGTCAAACAAGGTAAGCCTCTAATATCATTACTGATGGATCATCTGATAAGGTGTGTTGAGGACATCAAACGATGTACTTCTCAATTAGGTTTAATTCAAACTGCTTCAAGTAAATGAAATAACATACAATTAAAAATTTCAAACATCGTCACATTTGTTCATTTTGGTTCTAATCGTGTCATCTTGAAAAATAGTGGTCTGGAAACCCTCCGATTAGCTTTGGTTAAAACCTAAAACCTTTGACCAGAGTAAACGTCGATGGCAAGTAATCCTTCGTGTATGCAAAACGTCATTCATCAATATTTTTATTCTCCTTTTCAGAGCGTCCTAGTAAACATACGAATAATGTCAGAAATATGTTTACTGGTGTATCCATAAGCCTATAAATACAATGCATTCTGTCTAACTTTGATTATTCCTTTCTCAGTTCATATGAAATCACCTATTTTACTGCGTGCATGCACGTGAGCCATTGCTTCATGTCTATGCAGCAAAGGCGTTTTAAGTAGCGGTAATTCACGAAAACAAGCCTCGCCGTCCGTTATGATACTGAGGAAAGATGGTCTCGATGGGGTTTTTAAAATGACCTGGGATCCAATTAAAGAAATTAAATCAAGGTGTCCAGGGGGTACTACAGTGGTCTCACGCTTTTCTTGTATGCATTTTTCAAGTCCTATTCTGCTGATAACATTCGGTTGGTATCCGTACGTCCAATGGATGCATGTGCAATTTGCATCTACAGCTTACGACAAGCCAGTCTGCTAATCTGTAAGCAACCTTTATTCCCTAGTTAGACCGAACAAGCGGTACACGCTTGATAGGCAACCAAGAGAATTATTTACACTGCTAGTCCCCACCTAGGGCGAAAACGGACTACCTGTGTCAAGTCGAATATCGTGGCAGAATTGGCTACAAAGGTCTGTCGCTTGATTTTTCATGGAATGTCAGGGTACGGTACGCACTAACAGGAGAACTGAGAGGAGGTTGCTCGCACACAGCACTTTGCTTAGCAAGCTTTCATTCTATTTGAAGTCGCTCACCAGGGGCAAGAGCATAATACGACTAGTTTCTACCACATCAGTTATTTGGGTTGTTCGACAGTCACTTGTACGCAAAAAGCAATTTAAGCTATGTGAGAAGCAAGAGGGGATGCGGCATCGAATAAACAGTGTATTTCAGCTTTTATTTGGTACGTATCCGCGGGCCTCGTAAAAGCACAGACGTATTCGATACCAGAGAAGCAGCAGGATAAGCACAATCAACTATGAAAAGAAGTAATGGGATAGGTCATCAGCTATTCCTTTCGAATAAATCTGCCAACGACCCGGAACGTTTCTTGAAAATCAACTTAGTGTTTTGTCTGAGTGTACACTGAGGTGACTCTTGCCAGAGGTAAAATTGGAGTAGTTCCTGTTGTGCATTGCCGTAAGATGGTAAGTGAAGTGGAATGCACATTCAATGAAAAAGATACGGCGATGGTGTGTTCTTTCGTCTGGTCCCTTACTCACCGTGGTCAAGCAATTTACCAGAACAAACGTGCGACAGAAGTACATGGAGAATTTCTCCCGGGATCCGCAGGGTATGCTGATAACGCGAATAAGGGTTGCTCTTCATGAATTATAAGACCGCAGATATACGCACCGCATTCAGAGTGCTGTTTACCAATGATTAAACAAGTGTATTCTGTTCGTACTGATGTGTTGAACAATAACGTCCTTGAGTAGTCAGAATAAATGTTTTTCTGAGTATTTGAGAAGCAGATCAGTGTTATTCATCACATAGAAATAGCCTTCAGCGTGCGTCTCTGTATGCGGATCATCAAGGTCACCAGGGCAGGCACTAGAATGAGTCACATGTTTGAAAGTACTGGCTTGTTGAAAGAAGGTGGCTTGGGAACGCCTTATCCCGAAGTTCGCTGATATTAATGATGCGAAAGACCCAGTTTATCACAGTACTTCTCAGGATGGTGGACATTTTCCCGATGGACACCAAGAGCTCGGAATAACTGCGAACGTTGGTGCACGTGACCTGGTACCTTCAAACGACAAACCTCAGTAGGATTGTTGGCTAGGGTTTGGATACCATCTTGCCAGCAAACATAGGTGACCGCTGAGCTTTGTGGAAGATGAATTGAAGGGCACCGTAGACTAACCAATTTCACTTGTCCAGTATGTCGTAACTCACTCTATAAAGCAAGATAGATATGTAGACTAGATGAAATATTTCGAAAAATCAAATAACTTTAAAGGTAGTAAGGTTTGCTGATTCCTTAAAAATAACATCTATCGTCTATCTAAACGTCACAGCTGTTCTGGCAAGTAGCCAGTGTACTTACATAATCACCTGTAGCTGTGATGAAACTTCATATCGGTGGAACTGACATAAGACTTAAGACACAAGAGAAATAACATTTGCTCAAATACCATCTTATGACAATACACAACCCGAACTACTCCAATTTTACCTTCGGCAAAAGTCGCCTAAGTGACCATTCAGACAAAACGCTTAGTTAATTGTCGAAAAAACGTTCCGCGTAATTACCAAGTGCAAGCTAAAGTACTGGGGATCCACATCGTTACACATTTGATACCTCGGTATTGAAAGCCTATATTGACAGTTACAATGCAGCTGGCAAAAATCATTATCAGATCGGATGGGCTTATTGATCTAGTAGTTTCTTGCAGAGTTACAGCTGCACCTTTCAGTGAAAATTTATGTGGGAAAATTCGTGAGGATTCGCGATTCACGATGGGAGAATATTACGCAAAAGCACTCGTTTTGGTTTAAGGATTTGCTGTCCGGTATAATGTGGGATCTTTTTGTGCGTGTAAGAGGTGGACTCGACATTGATACCGTGAGCATCTGATCTTGATTCACACGATGGGATTTTGAACTCTTGGGTTAAATATCATAGGTATGTAAATGCACAAAAGAAATTTACATTCAGACGCAGAACGGATGAGGAAACGTTCGCTGAAGTCTTTATTAGCAGCTATCAAGGGGTTATGAGGGATGAGGATAAAGCTAAAGTGTGCCTCTACGTTTGCCCATGGCCTGCTAAACTCGCGTAATAGAACATGGTCTAATTGGTTCATCGGCTACCCGGTATGCTCTAGCCTTCTTGGGTTTTCTATTTGGAAGGTGTATGATGGGGCTGCATTTGACTAAACTTCTGGTATTTGTAAAGACGAGTTACTTATCGAGAGTTCAGCACCATCTGGAAAATTTGTAGTAGCATTACATAACTGACAGCGACACTCCGAGATCACTGAAGTAACATTGATATAAGAAAAACTGCTGTGAATCCATTCCGCAGTTACACAACCCATCCTTTCAGGTAGTTTCAGAAACACGTTCTCTAAGTTTAATTATTACAAACTTTCTGAAAACTGCTACACCCTGATTACAGACACAAATGAGAGAGAAGATTCTAGTCGATCGCACCTAATTATTTCCATTCCGGACAATTTGATGGTTTATATCCATTTTGACAATAGAAGCAAGTTTTCTGCCACTACGACATTGAGAGTACAAGTTCCGTTTTGTAGTTCATGGCGAAAATGAACATGCCTTGGTCATCTCCAGAAACGATGTTTCCATCCAGTGGAAGACAGGTATAAACATGCATTAAACATATACCTAGAGCAGAAAAGATGACAGTGTTTAATGAGCGCACATGTAGAAGCCCGGTTTTATAGTTAACTGAATTTTACCTTGCGTACTCTCAGGAAGACCTTTACGTCAGGAAGAATGTTGGGCACTTATCAGACATTTATCACCATGATTTGCACTCACAACGATATTCAATATAATATACTACGGTAATAAAGGTGAGCGCCGAACTTCTCACAAGAGTGTTATAAATCAATTATAAGCGTTCTCGCCTTATTTTTGTGGCAGTCTAGTACGAATGCATAAAATAAAATCCATGTACAACGACTCTGTTAAACATTTTTTGGGATGTTCGAAGCAGATTTACCTAAGATATCGTACTTTCCAGTTATGATACCGCAATTGTGAAAACTTTTGTTGCGCTTGGTGAACAGTTTGCTGACGGTGAGCCATCAACATTAGGTACACAGTGTGATAGAGAAAATTACTGGAAACGACCTTCTTACAAGGCCAGTGAAAATCCTCCAGAAACCGAGTGCTACTTTCTTTCTTCTGCGACCCATAAGGAAGGCGTCTTCTTCAACTTTTCATCATTCTCTTTTTCTGCACCTATTTATCGTATAATTTTCATGGTTAGCATCGTATTGAAAAAGAATTTCGATGTCTTAAATGTCGGTACATTTGAACCACAAGACGGCCTCTTCTCGGAGCATTGGTGACTAGACAACTAGTGTGAAACTTATAAGGGTCTCGTGGCAAAATAATATGAAATAAGAATAGATCAGTAGGTATTTTCGAGCCATCCCTCTCATTCCGAGTTACCTGATGTATTTTAATGTATCCGTCAACCATAGCCTGTGTAGAGTAGATTTTCGGACAACAAGCAGAACTTGCAACGTATTTGAAACAAGTGGATGATCGCATAAAATCGTGTAACCATTTCATCAGTCAGAATAAAAGGAGAACGATCGGCTATATACCTTGGTAAAACCACGACAGTAAGTCTGAGTCAGGAATGCCGTTCGATCGTTTAACTGCTCCTTTATATGAACCGAAACACAACAAATTCCGCATACACGTCACTCTCGGTTGAACAGTTATTCTCGAGTAATTATTCTAGTGAGCCCACACCAAACGGAAGAAGTACTGAACTCGAAGAAGTACTGAACTCCTGTGATTCCACCGGAGCTCATCGGCAGTGAATATCTTTAGCCGTGCGGAGGGTTGGACTCCGCACACCTGATACTTGAGGCAAGCACTATTCCAACAGCTGTACGCATCTGAATAATCATCTCTGAATGAGTTTAGATGCGTGGGTTAGTGGTAACGCGGTCACCTCGCATGTAAGATGTGCGGAGTTCACACCCGGCACTTCCAAGGAAATGCACTTCTGATGAGCTCCGGTGGGAACAAAACTCGAGTCCAGTGGTTTCTCCGTTTGGTGCGGACTTGTCGTGATAATTGTAACAGGACAGAAAGCATGTTTAAAAGAGTGGTGTGAACGCGTCCTACATAATCGCCTACAACACAGTTCATAGGTTTCAAACGATTTACCATTTTTTCAAGGCGGATGTAAGTTTATAGGGATTTTAAGTGACCACAATGATTCCCCCTTTTGTAATACGACGTACCTTCTCCTTCTGCAGAGCATCCATATAAATTAATTTTCGTGGGGTTTCATTAATGGCATGACAAATAACTTGGTCCACCTCAAAACAAGACCGTATGATTAGTTGCATCTGCCGAAAAATCGAGGTGCCCATTAGTTGGCCAAGTGGGAGAGGATGACATTGCACATTGTTGTTGCATGGGAAAAAAGTGTGAGTTGAGTATAGCACACGTGTACGAGCAAACTTTGAAGGAAAGCTCAATGAAACCTCGGTTTCTGCCTATCTGCAGTCCAAAGAGCTGCGGGAAGGGGTGGATCTGGAATGCACTCGCCCAGTGTGAGGGCGTATGTTCCTGCTAACACAGTTGTGGTGTTTGTTGTTTACTTTGACTATCGAAATGAACCTATCCTCAGAGAACTGTTTGTATAGTTTAGTGTTCCGGAGCTACTACTGACAGATAGAAGAGCTCATGAGTTTGCCTAGATTTTCTGCCTTTTAAAGGATTAAAAATTTGTGTAGCTTTGTTGATGAATTTACACGGATACTTTTGAAGTTGGGAAACTTGGAATCCGGTTAACAGTCTCCAGTCTAGGTATCCCTAGGAGACGCACGTGTTTGCCTCTGGACCCACTGCTGCCCACAGGATTTAATTTTAGGGGAAAACGCTGGACAGTATAACAACTACATGTAGCCTTATCACGTTCCTTCACTCTTGGAGCTTCTATTTATTTGATAGAATTGTAGAAGTTTTGGAAGAATGGTCCCCCGGATTAGTTGTACAACGTATTGGGAATATGCAAATTGAAGCTTAATTTTGGGAATTCATCTATCGGTATCTACCTGTCAGTCTGTCGTCCGCATATCCGTCACATGGTCACTTAGCTGCACCTTCCCACATCGCATAACTCCTACCCACTTTATGAGAGAGGACGTCACTCAACACACCACTGGGACCGAAAACATATCTGCCTCTCCATCCGTGCCCCAAATCAACTCAGACGGCAAATTCCTTACGATCCAAGCGGCCTTTCAAACGACTTGTTGTCAAACTCCGTTGCAAGAAACAGAATTTTTTAGTTGTTTTAATAAGAGATGTACAATATCTGTATGACCCATTGGTCTATGCTGCTTTTTGGTCTCTTGCTACGCATGCTTTCCGGCCCCACAATCAGTCCCTTTACTGTGTTGGTTGTTGC
The DNA here is from genome assembly GCF_000715545.1 of Opisthorchis viverrini. Classification (NCBI taxonomy): domain Eukaryota; kingdom Metazoa; phylum Platyhelminthes; class Trematoda; order Opisthorchiida; family Opisthorchiidae; genus Opisthorchis; species Opisthorchis viverrini. The sequence goes on from NW_008751676.1 coordinate 1,711,877, forward strand.
GCTGTACCGCATATGTCCATAGTACACCGATTACTGAGCTGGCATTACCGTGTCCGGGCCTTCTTCCTTAAACTGGCTGCCATTAGTAACAATTTGAATCAGGCTTGAAAAGAGGGAGAAATAACACATTCCCGAGTAGATATTTAACAGTTTGAATCAGTATAACAGCTGTCCAAATTTGGCAGGATTCTTGCTTCCTCCATTGCCAAATCTCATCTCAAATGTTGTCGCCTGGTTGACATTTCTTCAGCTTTGTTGCTACGACGCACACATGAAGCTTTAATCACGTTAACCGAACGAGGGTGGTCCGCTGTGTTCGGACCGTCTATTCGGCATTGAAACTGCACATTCCACCTAACACCCATTTTAATAAACCGACACAAGTCTGCTTCCTGGTGGCCCCCTTCCCCAAGTAAAGCTGACTCACAAAAGCTTTATATATATATATATATATATATAATAAATATATATGGGATACATATAGAGGATAGCAGCTTTTCAGTAGTAGTCGGTTCACTGAGCAATCGGGTTGTCTTCAGTATGGTACTCCCCTTGGTGAGAGGATTTAGTGAGGACCAATCCCTTTAGCAGACATTTTCCTCAGAGATATCAGCCGATTAAGGGTGCAGCCACTAGCGACTTCTGTTTTCAGGCGCGATTTCAGCCGATCGTAGGCATCCGAATAGGGTGACAGCTAGTCCTTTGAAGCTATTAACCCCTGTAGATTTGGAGTCAAGTGATAGGTGGATTCAGGTCTTTTCCTCGTTTAGTTTTCAGCTTTAGTTTTCATTCAAAATTTTATAGACCAACAGAATGGCTCAGTACAACCGGAAGAACACAGTACGTCTTAGAGTTGTAAGAATGTAATCCTACTCTAAAAGCTTATTTAGTGTAGCCTACATGCAATCTAAGTCTCCGTCTGGCCCCAAAGTTGTCCATAATTACAGATCAAATTTGTTTATTAAAAAGCATACCGATTTTGAAGACGGATACCCGGGAAATTTCTCAACCACTGATCATTGAAGTACTCCGCTGGATGCCGCTGCTTAAACTGATACACTGTTCATCACCTTGGCATTTATCTTACATCCCGACGGAAAGCCACACATCCAAGCTTGGAGTTCACCAATGGCTGATTAGGTACTCTATCGACGTAAGCTATATCCATGCTTGGTCCGGGGCCTTCCAATTGAGCCCATCATCCTCGAAGTGGCGGAAATTTTGGAATACATAGCTTTGCCCTTTGGGATCTGTGTTGTGGGACGGGTCAGAATTCCTCAGATTACTTATGCCTGCTTGACGCTACTTCACAATAAGTTTGACTCGTTTACAAACCGCATAAGAGAAGCTGATCCGACGATAGTCCTTACGGCCATTCTTCGGAGCATCTGCGTACACCGGTTCAGCGAACGCTGTTTTCCATTCACTTTGGTCGACCATTGCCAAATACCGAAAAAATCTGCAGACCGAGAATGTTTTTCTAAATGTGTGGGAGTTCATCAGGTTTCCGAGCGGTAGGTTCAGCTATGTTTCTCAGAATGTGACGAGATCTCCACTTCGAACAATAAGACCACTGTTCACCGACCAGTGGCGGCAGTGACGTTAGAATAGAATTCTTCATAGCCTGTACAGATTTTGTTACAGATGCTCCAAACTGCTGAAGGTGCAGGTAGAGTGGTGGTCAGCCCTTGGCCTGATAGAGGGGTTTAAAAATGGTTGCGAATATTCTGGGTGCTGTCCGTACGACTTGCCTTTCAGAATGGATTCCGCGTTATACCATCCGTGTGCGGTTACTTATTCCATAAGATATGACTATAAATTGAAGTCAATAGCGTTCCTGTCAGTTCCTATCCAGAGGGTCTGAAGGTTTCCCTCGAAATGAGTGTGGAAGTTCCTTTCCACATCCATTCTCACTTTTTCTTAAAATTAAGGATTTTAGGTAAACTATCAACGTACAGCAACGGACCATAAATATTCGAACATTGACGTTTGACTGCTGATGTTGACGATGACGACGATGGTGATGGAGAATCGTGGGCTCCCATCTGGCTCGTAGGATTGTTTTTCACTACTTCTGCCAATGGCAGACTATGCTGGGAATAGTAAAGTTCAAGGGCCTATTGCGTCGCCTGAACCCTGGTCTGGCTTTGGATTATTTTTGCACTTTGAATAGCGGTTCTTCTGTGTGAAACACGTAGTGCTAAGAATTTCTAATAGGCAAGAAGCTAATGCCCAATAAGTGAATTCCAAGAAGAAACGCAGTGGGGAACAGAGATCATAACGTCATTTTGCCCGTAATAACTCGATAATAAAGCAAGCTTCGATCCTTCGGATAACATTACCAGTTAGTTGACTCATTGTAGTCAAGGGCGGAAACCTCACTCTACGGCATAAGCGCTGGGTTCGTAGTCGATCGTTTATTAGGTCGCTGTTGATACTCCGGATACTCGGGAAAAACAAGGACAATCTCACCAATCAACGTTTTGACATTTAAATCCATGTCCGAATTCAGAAACACCAAGCTTCGCCTTTTTACGGAAATCCGTGATTTCAATTACGTTGACCACAACTACTCGGCCCAAGATGGCTATCTGGTCCATTCATGTGGAGGATAAAAACAAAAACGGAAGAAAGCAATTTGTCCCCAGTGTTGTACGTTTGCATCAACGTCATACTCTTTTGAAGATTCTGACAAAGTACTGTCATCATATCGGAAGCACTCAATCATAAATTGCCACTACTAAACTTTCCAAGTTTTACGGATTTTGGACCTCGATCATGTAGGTCTAACCAGCACATACTGCAGTGCATACCTCACAAACGCGAGCCAGTATATCTCAAAGGGTTATTTACTCAGGTGCAATGTTCCAAAGGTGCGTTGTTTTACAGATGAACTGATTTAAGAAGGCTCTGTAATGCCCATTAAAGAAGCCGGTGTGTGAATATAGAACACATCAATATGGATTACGGATTCTAAAGAAATCTCAATCCTCAGTCATGTGATACTGATGAGTAGTAGTGGAGGCTTCGCTGAAGAATGATCAGGGTTATCAAGGCTTGTGTTAAGCTCATACGAACAGCCACTGACAAGAAATTTCCAAGGTAGGGCAAAAATGAATGGCATTTTATTGACATGCTTCATTGAGCTATACAGATGAAGAGATTTAGTAAAATAAGCTCTAGAAAACGGGGCTGCAGATGTGAAGGACCACTGACCAGACAGTACATACATTTCAATAGAAAAGAAACGGAAGGAGCTCTGTAAAAACGCGCAGAGCGAAAAAACAATTTCCTAGCTGGTTTGGACCAGTCAGTCTGTCGAAAATTTGGTCTGTTATTCTTGGCAGCAACCAATTCATGGTTCCAATTATGTAACTCCACCTTGATGTTTGTTCCAAAGTATGTTCATTCGCAGATACACAAATTAAAATCTAAATGGATCAGGTTTTATTTTATGACTTATGTTCAATAACCGTAACGCAACTTTCGTGTAGCAATCGATGCTTTGAGAGACGTTTCCCAACTAAACAGAACGCACACGAATATGCAGAAGTGAATCAAGAATAAGCTAATTCTCCAAGTGAGTGGGAAAAGCTTTGCGTCGACAGATAAGGCACATAAATTTTATCGCCACAAGACGTACTTCCCCCCCCCCATCTGTGTCCGACACTGGTGGTAAAATTCAAGCTTACTCACTTAATACCGGTGAAGTAGCTACCAACGATACTTACAGCCAATGAGGTGAACCACCAGTAGCAGCTTTCAGCGTCAAGTCCAACGAGAACTGCTCACTACAAAGAAATACTTTGGGTTCGTGTTACCCATGGACATCCTGTTATATTTTCAGCGTTAATATGCACTTTTACCCATTAGTTAACCATAGCGGTTGTAAGTAGGGTTCAGACTGGTGCTCTCCGGACTCCACTTGGTTGTTTCAAACTTCTGTCTTGTAAGTCAAGACAGGCACAAGGGAATCCAGATGCTCAGGACCACATGCTCCAAGAACAACCGAATCTCGAGCCTAACCAATTGCCCGTTGTCTGTAAAAACTCATACATTAGACCGTTTCGAGTAGTATACGCTGCCCTCCTCATGCACAGCATTGTGCTTTGCACTCACTGGGTTGTATTTTGGCATCAGTACCTCTTTCAGAAACTTTATTGACATCTTCACTGTCCTTTTACGCCATCCTAAAATTACAGGGTAATTGCGGTTTTACTATCATGTGAAATTCATTCTATGTGAAACTTTGGCTTTAGTGGTTGTTTTCTGTGAGGCGCATCCGGTTTGTTTAAATACCTTCTGCACCACAACCAAATGATAATGGCAAGTGTCAGTCATTTTGGCTAGAACTAAATGAAACAAATGCTTCGCATACATAACAAGCCCTGTATGACATTTGTAAGAGACGTCAAGTATGCCTGCATGCTGAGTTGATCAACCAAAGGTTTTCTTTCTCTGAAGTCTTCCTTTTTTAGAAAACCTCGATATTGTTCCCCAATTAAAAGGATCGCTCAGATGCTCAGTGAAGCTTTTTTATTTCCCCGCTTGGTATAGGGTACAGTAACAGTTTCTACTTTGGACTATGCAATGTTGATGGTTGTGCTTCTAGACCGGATCACTTGAAGAGCACCTGACTATTGATGAATAGTCCTCGTTTTATCTGAATTTTCACCGATTGTTGCGAGAGTCCTGACAACTAAAAAGTCATGCATTAGAACTGTTAGTGGACTAAGTGGGTAGATATATAGTTCGGGAGATGGTGATCTGATGATGTTAACTAAAAGGTCACGTATGTAAACCATGTATGCACACCTGGCGAATCCAAGTAAGAGGGAGTGTTCATGTGCTTGGTTTACCGAGACCCGACCACAGCTTCACTATAACGACGCAATTCAAAATCTTAGGTGAGCAAAACACAGTCATTTGATGGCCTTGAAGGTCTGTTAGCCATCCGTGTGGATGACTAAACTAGTGTTTTTCTCTCCATCAGAGAATGCATAAACCACAACTGTTTTTGTCCGTCTCGTCTTGATGCTAGCGGTGGAATTTGTGTACAAAGTAAAGCTCCGAATTTACCGTCTGTGCACATCAACTGAACACTATCTCTCTACATTCCATATGTTAACTAGACAGAAGCGAAAAAACCCCTCTGTCTTGGTCATCTTGATTTAGATCACAATGCCGTAATTGCGCCCTTTGAGTTGTCGTTTGAACCACCAGCAAAAGTAACTTAAATATGAGGAATCAACAGAATCAGTTTCGTAGAATGAGTAACACATTTCCTCATTCTTACGAGGAAGCTGAAATTTATTTAGTACTGGACAGAAGATCAGCCTCACACATGATGGCCAAAAGTGTAGTTCTGAACAACGATTAAAAGATGTTGTGAAGGCGGGCGGAAGTAGGATACAGATAGACTACTATTCCAGAAAACTAAGCTTCAAGTTCTCACCATGGATTTACGATTCAGTAAATGGCATGGTCGTCACAATGCATGTCGTTTAAAAAGGGATATCAGAGTTACACAACTCCCCCAACTGATGAGTATTACATGGATGGGGATTCAGACTGATCAGACTAACCAGAGTAGTCGCTTCGTGATGGGTGGAGGACTTGAACACTCATTTGGTAATAGATTCGCTAAGGAGATAACAAATGAGTCACCCGTTGAAATCAAAGTATTTGGTAAAAGAGTGCTCAACTCCACATGCCTCCAAGATGAAGTTTGAGTATAAAGCGAAATTGGTGCAACTGCTGGGAGTAAACTTACCCAATGAGCCCCAAAAAGGTGGTGAGCGGTCAAAAAAATTTTCATCGACCTATAGGTATGAAGGTGTTTACTGCTGGTTAAGCATGCAAGTGGTTTATGCTCTGATGTCCAAGCGTCGCACCCGCACCCGATGGAAGGTGAACGTTACTACGGAATTGTGACTGCTTATTATCCAGAAAACGTACAGAAAAGCTCAAGGGAACGCTTGAGAACGTTCACTTCTCAAAAACCCTGTGCAGGTGAGATGTGTCTTATGGCGTGTCTTATGGCCTCTAACCGCCTGTTTTGCAGCCAAGGGCTTTCCTCTTTTCATAGGTAGTGTCGCCTCCAAATGGTGCGCGTTTGGACTAGTGGTTTGTGACCACTTTCTACTATCCTCCCTATGGGCAACAAAAATCCAAACATTTAATGGTGTATCTGTTGTACACAGGAAACATTTGCGTAGAATGTGTGATAACCACAATTATAAAGAATGTCAACGATGCTACTGAGTCTTGTACTTGTTTTTATCCCTCTTACTTGGTACACGTGTAAGAAATTAAACGATATTGTATGTCTCGTTCGACAGTCCGCAACTAGATTTTAATAAGCTAGCCAACAAATAGACAAAATGTTTTATCTGATTACGAGTCGATCACCGCGCAAGCCAGTGACATGGAGGATGACAGTTTGCTATCGCGTAGACACAATGGGCCATCCTGGTTGAAAAACTCAATGCAAATCATGTTTGCGTGCTCACCCGTCGGTAAATATTTACTGTTTTGGTGGGAGGATATCAGTATTCCCAAAATCCATTCGTTTGTCGAGTTATTGCCAAATCTATTTTCCGAAAGTTTGAATTTCACGCCTTTTCCGCGATGTTGCGCATCATTCTGAAAGATCACACTTCTTTCTTACTAGCTAGTCACACTTTGTGTTAGATAACGAATTTGTCGTTCCCCAAGGTTACTCGGAATTTACATATTCGACAATGCTTTCAATGCATTAAGCCGTTAGTTGAGGCAGTGGAAACTCTCCCCCGAAGTTCCGGTCTTCTCCCTGCACTAGAAGTGGGTGGGCTCGCGTCATAGCTTGGAATATGTGCGCTCGTTCGAAAACGCGCATAGTCGTTGATTCATAACGGATTCATAACGGGCTTTGATACCTAGTTTACAATTATTTCTATTTTGGTTGTGTTTGTCGACCACAGTTCGAACGACAGCTCCCACCGGAAAACTGTCAAATAAAGTACACTAGACTTATAGATAAAAACAGGATGCCTCACACTCAGCGCCCGTCCTTTTCTCCAGTATAAGTTTGCTTTCTTAATCGACAATGAGTACGGGTTATTTCTGGTCTAACTTCGTAACAAGTCTTTACGGAAATGACATTTTGACACATCGTTCATGGGAAGAGTGAAACAAGAAAGTTCGGGGAAGCCAAAGGCCTTGGCGGGTAAACGTTAACGTAGGAGGGACGGGCAAACAGAAAGACAACTTTGGGAGAGATACGACTCTGTGAAGTCCAAGGACAGTTGGTGGACTAGTGTGATCATGTTCCTAAATATCCTCGTCTGTCTTTTTTATGTCAAGTCAACGCATAACCGCTTAGTTTCATGAGCAAAACCAATGCCTAGACCGTTACGGAAGACATTCGGGGATAGGTAACAGTTATCACGTCATTGGACAAATATGCGCTCAATCACTCGATAAAAAGCTCAAAAATTTAACATAAAATCGAACTAGTGCATCATCCGTCCGGTGGAGGAAAAGTCGCGAGTTATGGTACAGCATAGGAGCGTCTGCATTTGTCTTCGAATCGTGTTTACTTAATTTTCCATTCACTAACAGAATCGGCCTGCCACCCAGGTTTCACCAGGAACAACCGTCCGTAATTTGTCACCAGGTTCCGGGTTTTTCCTCTAGGCAAAAGTCACATCTAGAGGGCAGCCTTTGGTGGGTTAAATGCAATTCCATATTAACTTTCAACTGAGTAGTAATTTCAATATCATGACTGTTTTTTGCTTATTTCCTACCATCTATACACGTATCGCGATATCTGGTATATCGTACCAGCCGAAGCATGAGGTGGCCTGGTGCAGCACATTCAGTTGCTTAAAAACATAGACAAGAGACTCAGCTGGTTTCCAGGTGAGTCTCTCGTCGAAAACAAGTTGGTTTGCAAATGAGTGTATCTCGCTAATTTGGTGCAATTTGATTTCAAGTAGAGCATGAGGTTGACAGAAACTCGGGGACCGCGCCTACTTGGTGAGCCCCAAGGGTGAAACTGGGCGTGAGTTGTCAACGTTTTCAGCAAACTTATGAGTAGTGTATTGGCCAAAGGCGCTTCAGACCTTTCAGCTGAGTAGTTAGTTCAACACCGGGAATGTTTCCGCTCATTTCCTACCTATTTCTACTGCGTTGTGATTCGATTACCGGAAAAAGTAAATCAAAGGTGAACTGGAACGCAACGAAGAGACTAACTTATTAACTAATCGATATCCAGCTTACTTCTCTTCCAAACGAAACCTATTCAGATAGCGTGCCTTATAACGACGCTGAAGCAGTCATAGGGACTGACAAGAGTTAGTTCACATGTCACTTAGTCATTCACCACGGTACAGAAGGGTATCTTACTATAATAATAATAATAATAATAATAATAATAATAATAATAATAATAATAATAATAATACTTTCCAATACCATATTACTAGCCGATACACATGCCTAATTGGTTTTCACAGGAGGCTCGCCTGAATTCCAGTTGAATATCTCATTTAAGATATCGAAGTTTTCAGCAACCATATGAGTAGTGTGTTGCGTCCAACAATAATTTAAGTTATCCTTCAAAAAGTTGACCAAACTAAACATACCGCCATCATGAGATAAAGTTGAATTAAGAGTTTAGAAACCAACTTTTTCAACGCCAGCGTCAAACTGCCGCAGTTCAATGCTAATGTTAAATAAGATAAACAAAAGCTCGCACTTTTTCATCTGAACAACCTGATTTTCACTTTGCCAGTGAGCACATCAAATGAACGACTTAAGCAGCTCTTGATATCCTTGCAATGTAAACCAGACATTTCGGCCAGATACCTATGTTTGATGCAGTAGATGCCTGAAGTTACCTCTGAAACAATACTTCATTAAATGTACACTCTTACCTCAGCACATCCTTCATCCGAATGGAATTTTCGGAGGGAATCAAGTAATCGGCAACAAATAAAAAAGTTCGGAAGTGTTCATCAGGCGACGGTACCGATCGAACATTCACAACTTCTACCATGGCGTCCGAGGGTGATGCAATCAATTGAATACTTGTGCGTCAAGCAGCCCTCGCTTGCGAGGGATGGCGAGCGTATCAGCTGTTCGGTCTGTTTTGTAAAAGTTTTCCAGCGAAGCGGTATCTAAATTATTGAATTCAGTGGTCACAGCATATGTATACGCGCCCTTAAGTGGGCCACATTCCCATAAAGGATGTACCTTCTCTGACCATGATCTGTGAGTCTTTTGCATAACCTTTTTTCACGCAATTTCTCCGCCACTGGTCCTTTTGAAATAATCGTGATACTTTGAAGTGCTGGAGGAACCTTCGTTATCACTCTGCGTACTTAATAAATTATATGAAATATATGACGACCAACCAGATCGAATTGTGATACAAGTCCAATAAAGTAGGAATGGTATTCAATGAGATATTCAAAGAAAACAATTGGAATTTCTGGTAGCCAAGGGCACCAAGAATATACTGATTTGGTCTCACCGACAGATCCAAGTGTGACTATCGTCATTTATTCCGTCTTGGAGGGTAAAAGACAAGCTGATTCCGTCAATGGGTGGCCGTTAATTACACACACACAAACACATACGCAAACCCTTCCGAAAACGTCGATTCCGTAGATTCAAGAGTAGGTGAATAGCACGTTACCCAGCAATTTGGGGACAAGAACATACCCACTGATAGCTGACGTTGTCACCCACTCGATATCATGCCAGTCAGTGACGAGCGGGTAATCATAATTAAAGCGACCTGTCATTGCATTACAGGGGAGAGATGGCCCAGTGATCAGAGCGCGAACTTACTGACCGGAAGGTTCGTGGTTCGAACCTGACCTCTGCCTATCGACTTCAATGCTAGGGACACCTCAAACTAGTTCGTAACCATACCGTTTAGATGCAGTGCAACTATAAACCTTGTCCAAAGACAAGATCAACTCCATTTGAGTGAGTTACCTTTGTAATAAGCTTTGAGTTAGATGTAAGGATTCGTTTTCAGTAAGAACGACTACGGTTTTCGTCACATCTCAGAGGCTGAGAAATAACAGATAAGATCTAGGGAGGAAGGAAGGAATCTCAGAAGTAAACTGGCTGAAGTTCCAGCCTCATCCAACAGGTCAAATGCTGTTTGCTCAGAGAAGCACACACAGTCTGATCAACGTCGATCATGCTTCGCGTACGAATTATCATATCACGCAGAAACATGAAAAATGTGGATACGAGGTAGCGAAAACATAGAACAATATGTCGATAGTTGTGATCCAAGACTGCACAGTGTAAACGGTATACGCAGTACGAATCAACCACTCCTGCCAGCAGTTCCTCCTATAGCCACCCTTCGACTTACCCCATGGTTAGTTGATTTATAAACATACCCTTTGTAGAGAAACCGTTCTCTACGTCTTGCGTCGTCAAACTTTTTTCACACTTTTGGTGGGAGCAACCTTACAACCATCGTTGGTTGCAGGAGACAGTGACGCTTTTCCAGAATCTGTTGGAGGGTGAAAATATGGTCGATGTATCCTCTTGCAGGACGGAACCCAGGCTGTCTCTCCGTTTTCAGTTAACCTTCGAAAGATAAGACCAGAGAGGACCTTCGACGCCACAGCTACGAGGCCGATGCCACGATGCTTTTCACGGATCATCCGATCCTGGTGCCCCCTCACGTTTCAGTACGGATATTTTGTACCTTGCTTCTTCTTCCGACGGGCGATCAAGGTTTATATTCCATTCGGCGTATGCACTATCCCCACAGGCTGTTGCAAGAGGCCAGCTAAGTTGTTCTTCGAAGTGTTCGGCCCATGTTTCCAGTTGACGTTTTTGCGAGTGGATTAATGGGCCACCTTTATCGCTTCACTGACCGTCGCATTCCTAGGACCAGATGATCGTATCAGTTGATACAGGACACTGCTATTTCCGGCAGCAAAAGCCTTATCCATCTCCAAGCTTTCGTTATCCACCAGAGCTCTTGGTCTTCCCTTAAGCTCTTCACTATTTTGTGGGCCGTCGTAATCATTGCCTGTTGAGACGGATTTCCTGGCATCAATCACAACTAGAGATCCCGACAATATCCACTCATTTAATTGTATCGGAGAATTCGGACAAACAGCACTAAATGCTCCTTACACATTTTTACATGCATCATCCACGTGCTCACTAGCAGCACAGTACTGGTTTACTGTAAAGGGATGTTGAGCTACCTCAGCTCGATGCTGTTGAGATATGGTGGTTCTTCGAAGATGGTGGAGAAGGCGGCATCGCTGCTTCCGTGAATATTGACATGCTGGTCACATGGGGAAAACAACATATTGCCTTTACACTCCTATCGCAGAAGACAGTACAACTTCATTACGAAACCACGTCGTAGCACTAGGTCTCGTTGCTCCCACTTAGCATGGTTGCACCTTGCGGAACGAACTTTTAGCCGGTGTAACCCGCGGGATCATTACAGCCTTCAAGCCCGACCACCACGTCAAGGTGCAGCTTTGGGTCGGGAAATGAAATTACATCAGGAGGACAAGTACATCATTTTGGATATAGTCTACATGGCGAACTCCATACCCAACTTGGTATTTAACCCACAATATAACTCGTTATATCAAGGTTTTTCATGCCTTGTATATGAACAGAATGTCGCATGTGAGAAGAGCATATTGAAAGCAGCCTGAATAAGCGCGGAAGTTACATAGTAAGATGAGCGTTAATCAATATACAGCTATTATAATTTACGATAATTCTTTCCAGAGTGAAATAATGAAATAGAAATTCCGCTGCCTTGCACACTTTCGAAAGTACTTCTTATAGAAACATTCGCCGGGGTAGAACCATCTACCACGAAAAATGTTGCCCGGTTTCATGGGAAGCATCATCATCAAAGACAGCAACGTCAATGTTGGCCCTGAAGAGAAAGAATGGGTGAGGGAGGGGAACTAGTGCTGGCTTATGTCAAGCATACTGAAATGCCTACACCTCTAAACACTCAATCAGACAATCTGGACCCATTCTGGAAGGCGTACAACACCAACAACAACCAAGCTCTCCGTGATCTCTTTAACGCCTTTCTGCCAAGTCATGTGCTGTCCACCTCGCGGTTTGCGCCATCCTGAAGGAGGCACGGAGAAAAACACTAGTCTCCGTAGACGGTGTTTCGGCATGACCGAGCCATCGTAGTCGATGATGGTGGGTTTTCTCGAATTGGAGTACCTGCAGCACAACCAAATACCCGTTTTCTAATCATCTCGTTACTATCACGCCGACACCATCCGAAACCAGCCACGCTTTTGAGGCATCGGTGGTCGAAAGCCCGAAGACGCCTCACATTTACCCGCAGAGGCCATGCCTCGCATCCATACAACACTGCCCTTACTGTAGCCTGGTACACACGACCTTTAAGATCCAGTGAGATGCCTTTTTGACGCCGCAAGTGACGCAAATTAGCAAACGTGATTCGCGCCTTGGATATCCTTGCACTGACTTCATCAGACGCACTTCCGTCAGAGCTGATACAACTACCGAGGTATGTAAAGTCTCCCACAATCTCCACTGGTTTTGCTTGAATTGTAAGGGATATGCTCGCAGATGGCACGTTCTGAAGCAGGACTTTGCACTTTGAAGGTGTAAGGCGAATGCCAAAAGATGGTATGATGGTGGTCAGTTTATTCAACAGGACTTGTGCTTCGCTATCGTCTTCAAAGATGAGTGCGATGTCATCTGCGTACTCAAGATCGACAAGGCTCTCACCAGCAACAATTTGAACACCGGAGTTTCGAAAACCGTCCAGTTTTCGCCTCATTATTTCATCGATGACGAAGTTGAACAAGAATGCGGAGAGTGGACATCCTTGTCAGACACCACCTCTTGTAGGGAAGCTTTCGGAGAGCTCACCATACACCCTCACCCGC
>NW_008751676.1:1729451-1743234 GCF_000715545.1 Opisthorchis viverrini
GGTACACAAACCGCCACATCACGGTAAGGTGGTCTCTTCATGACGGAGCATGCTTTTGCTAAAGCTGTTCTCAAAAAAAGTCTGAAATTAGTAAGTTGCCACATTGGTGCGTATCAAAATGCCGACTGTTACGTGCTGGCCTGAGACAAGCTCGTACGGTAAAAAGCAAATAACCTCAGTATGAATCGCGATGACTCCTTATATCACATAAAATTAGTGCTAGCCCCTAGGTGGCCCGAAGGAAAGCGACTGACACATGTTTTACAAATCAACTCTACGTTTGGAAATTCACCTCATCTGAACTATTAGAAATCAGGAAGACAAGTGCTACGGAATTACAAATGATACGGAGCACATAAAAATACAAGTTAAGGCTGGGAACCAAATGGAGACAAGTCAGCTCAGACCTCTTCAAACATTTCGTAGACGACGCACAAAAATGTACAAGTAAAAAACGGATAGAAAGTCACCGAGACGTAATTGGACAAAAAAATTACGAGGCTGACTTGCAGAAAAACGACAATTGTTTGTGCTTTCGAATAGTTCCTGGGTTGCAAGGAACATAACCACTCGGAAATGGATGTTGCTTCTCATGAAACAAATCGAAAAGTGGGGGTCACAGATGATACAGCAACATCAACTGGTACCAAAGTAGCGCTGACCAAAGTGAGTCGGAACAACCGGGTGCACCTCTGACGTGACAACGCGCAACACAGGATTGCGAACAAGGACGTTCCTGAGTCCTAAAGAAAAATAAAGCGAGAGACGCTAAACAGCGCATATGCGAGCACAAGATACGACAGAGGTCCTACTGTTCAACGCAACATGACTGGGAGAGAATTCTCCATAAAAGCCAGCCGGCCAGTCACGGAAAAAAGTCACTTCAAAAGCAAGTCAACTTACAAGCTGAGCTGCCGAAAAGGCCTTCGGGAGCTGCAGTTACGACATTTTCCGTCTGCTGATTTGAATATTGAATGCAAACAATAACTTTCATTTAATACGTGTCGACCAGAAAAACCCTACTACGAACCACTGGTGACGGAATGGCGCATACTTAAGGGGTATACCAACAACCTCAAGTGCCAACCATGTGGTTACAAGAGGACAAATAAGATGAACTTCCTGACTTCCTGTTTGTGGAATTGCAATAACCCCAGTTAGAACGTCTTTTGGCATTATTATAACGCCATGAGTTGACCGGTTCTTCGCATTGAATGGTAATCTTTACTCAACCAAGTTCGTTTCCTGATCGGCATCAGAACTTTCAAGTGTACAAGTACAGGACACGCACAGATGTCCAGACACTGATACCTACATGGTGTGTTGTACGTTCATGAGGAGATCTGAACCTACTTTGGAGCAATCAACCTAAACTGTGTGACAAATAATTCAAACCTAATCCGTCCCTGTTGGTGTGCACCTAAAGGGACGTGCCAGGCGTTTGTGCCAATGTACTTCAAGGAATATTCGACGAGGATGTGCTCACATTACAGGTCCAAAGGAATTTTTGCCGTAAGGCAAAACTTCTTTGGTGAGACCTCAAAAAGGCCAACCGGACCGGTATTACTAAGGAGGAAGTCATACTTTAGAAAGATAAATAGCCTGACACTTGTGAATGCTGTGCATGACCAAACGACCATTTTAAAGGAGGACCGAGCACCGCGTCAGACGAAAATGCACTGTTCAAGTAATGACCGCATTAGTCACCATGAGTCTTGAAAAATTCCGAAGGACCGCGTGATAGCAGCATTCTCTCAGTATCCAGTCGCCACACGCAATCGGAGTGCGCATCCAAGTGCACTTCATATAGTTTGCTTGACGGATTAAATACCAGTCTTGGTATTAAACAGTGGGACAAATAGCGGCAGAAAATTGGGTAAGAGGCAGCGAATTCTACAGAATCAAGCTCAGTACACCAGAAAGTATCGAAGAGAGTGATAAGTTGGCAGCCACACACACGACTGGCCATTACCTACAGTTTGGAAGCTGGAGAACAAATCTAGAGCTAGAAAGTACGTCAAGGAACATCCAAAGTTCGTCGATTCAGTATAGTAGCAGAGCTGGTCAGAATCCCTATGCATCTACTTGTTTTTTATTTCACGGATCAGTCAATAATGTTCCGCTTCAAACGTGTTCAGTCCTTCGCTATGATAGAGCCCAAAATAAAAGCGCATGCTAGACTGTACGCCGTGGAGAACCCAGTAAAATGGGCAATCTGTCAGCACGCTACAACGGTCGTAATCTAAATTAACGTTAGCTTGGCCGTGGCAAGCTTTCAAAGAAACTGCTGAGTACAGTACTGAGTAGTACTGAGTACTATCAGTGACCGATTGCGCGATTCACGCTTCAGTAGGCATCAATGTGTGAATGGCCGGTGTAAACCATTGACAAGTAGCGCACCTAAGTACCATTCATTCTTTTGTCACATTTTGTTGAACTGTTCCCGTTGTGATTGTGAGTGTTGATGTAAGCAGTACCACGAACACGTTGTGCTAAAGGTGTCAGGCTGATTAGCATTTTCACTTGCCCTTGGAACCAGAAAGACAGATGGATCGGCACTTAAAGGTAAACTCTCGGTAGAAACGAGAGTTCACCGCCCTCAAAAATGCGCACTCGGCAATCGATAACATCCGCTACCCGCTAATAAACATGAGTTTATAAAGTACCTGACCGAACAACCTTGATTTCTACACACATCTTGTGTTCGGCGTCTACTGGAACGCCAACTAGGTACACATTCCATTTGCTTTTTGGCACGTACCACACACGGTACCACTGGCTGTTTAGTCACAATCGACGCAGCTTTGTTGATCACTAGTCCACAAGCAAAATGACCTAGATTCCAATGAGGTACACAATAAAGTAAGTCTGAGAGTGCAAGCATGTTGCTTGCGCTAACTTCCGTCTCAACATTCCCGTTTAGCACGTCAGCTTAGGATAGGATCGACCTGATAAAGAGACTCATGCAATCAAGTGTATTAGTTATATATGAACGCACCGAAAAGGACTGGTTTCCTGAACCCTAATATTAGTTCTGATTTGCAACAAAATGTGGAAAACACTTTTCATCCGCGTCATACTAAGACCATTGTGAAGCCACAATCGATTTAGAGATATTCGGTGTGACGTTTGGTACCGAGTTCATCAGAGAAACGAAACTAGATTATTGCGATTTCATTGATGTGAGAAGCGCACAACCACCGACAGAAAAAAGTGAGTTCCAATGTCCAGGAGCGATTGGCAGACAGGAGTTAAAGTTGATCCACATCCGAAACTTCCAGAGTTCTAGTGCACGAGTACCTGAAGCTTCTTAGTGCGCGAACGTTCATGTACAAATCCGTTTCGCAAGAACGGTGCATTAATAAAGGGGAAGCTGAAGACAACACTGGACTAATGATGAACAATGGAGATGAAGGAAGAGACTAACGACTAGCTCAAAAACAACCGAATTTCGTAAGCCACAGGCTGCAAAGCAATGCTGAGTGTTGTGTAGTTCCCAGTCGCAGAAGCTGGCAACCATGTCAGAAATCACTGGTTTCTGGTTTTAAACCCAAAAATGCTGGAGATGAATCTTAACTTTTAAACCTAAACGACCATTATTTGAAACGGTGTGGACGGACGAGGAAAGGATAAGCTTTTGAATTACTGTAAGCTTACTGCAGCTAAAAACTAGTTCACAACGGTGGACTAGTTTTCGGACGAAAGTATGTTCAACCTCATTGTGTGAATCAACAGGGAATTCTAGGGATCTTCTTCGTTTGTCCTCGTAAAGCTGAATTTGTGTACATCCAGGCTAGCACTCAACCTTGGATGTCATTTTTCCAAAAAAATACATTTTACTGCAACTAAATGAGGTTACCTTTGGCCACATCTTTTCATCCGTTGGCATGGTGATCAGCACCAAACCAAACACGCGCAATTTTCTTCAGTGTTGTACTTCTCTGGGCCTAATTGATGTTATAATTGTACCCGAGTAGCGGTGTCACCCACTTAAGCCATATACTCAACGGCTCGACTACAATGTATTTGGGATGTGGTCATTGAAACAAGACGTTTCACTCACAATCGCACAATCCACAATGCTTGTACACGAAAAACCGATCAACGATGAAAGGTCATCTCAACAGGCTATGCCGATTCGTATGGCTGGGTGTGCTGTAAGTCTCGATTCAATATTCCGAGGCTGTCGGTCTAGCAATTCGTTGATGCTCACGAAATGCTGATGTATAGGCGATTGCAACTTGTTTGACTGACGATAATAGACCCTCCGAATGAGTGTCTTCGAGTAGAATTAAGCAAATGGAAGCATAGTACACGGAAACACGTTCCGCAACAAAACATTATTGGCCAGCAGAGTTTAATCACATGAATTTCAAGTGAGCTTCGTTTTCGACCCACTTACCCGATAGGGCTGAGTGAACAGCCTTGGAGGTTCAACCAAACAAATATAAGCAACGCAGCTTACTAACTTTCCACCGGGCAGTATGACTACTAACTAGAAGCCCCAAGTGAAACAAACCTGATTGTCTGTCTTTTCCTGAAGAAAAATACTACTCACAAAGTTACATGAGACTTCCTGACACCCATGACCTGTTTCGCTCCTCTGGGGGTTCACGAGACAAGCGCGAACTTCAAACTCACATTCTACTTGAACGCTAAACTAGCTCATGGAGGCGACTTCTCCGGCCTAGGCTTCTCCCAGCCCTCATGCATCCTTCTGGTGACATAAAAGGTAGGCACCAAAAGAGTGCTACAGCAGAATGGTTTTTACAGGTCGAAGAAATATCAAAAGCATTGCACAGCACGTCGCAAGCCCGTTAGATTTCATTGCTATTTTACCTGGGTATATTGGGCGTACTGCCTACTAAGGTGAAGAAAGGCATTATGACAAATGTACCAAGCGTGTATCAACGGCTCCAAGGATGTCAAGCCAAAAATATATAACAACTACTACTTTTTGAGAGCATCCATTCGGTAATTTATCACTACGTTAGTTTGTGCCCAAGTTGTTCCAATTTTACCGACTTTTGGAATGTGATCCTCGGTCCAACCAGCTGGTGCTTCGTCCAGACGACCCGCTAAGTACCGCTAAATAGTCCAAGCTATCGACTCTCCTTCATGCGAGGTTTTCAAAAACATTTCATAAGAATTAAAAGCTCACAATGTCTGATCAAATTTCCTATACTTAGGTATTGTCCGCAAGTTGCTTGTTGGAAACTTGTAAAGGTCAAGCTTGACTAATCGCAGTGGAACGAATTTTTTTTCATATTATTTTTAGTGAAAGTATCAATATTCCGTAGTTTTTTATACCTTTATCGAGAGCATAACCTGTTGATTTGAATAGAACACAACATCTAATATTTTGCTACAAAAAGTTGCGCCTAGAGCATGCGGTCAGGTATGATCGCCACAGCCGTAGCTGGGTTGACCTTGTTCCGAATTTCAAATTACGTTTCCATTTGCCCCAACTTTTGCATCTGTTGTCACACAAAACATGAAAGCTATCATGTGAAACCATAGTTGTCCTATACTTTTGTCACGGGATGTATTTTTATCTTTGAAACAGCAATTTCGGTTATTTTGTTTGAAAGTGCTTTGGGTAACTCGAGTAACGGTCACGTAAGTCTATTGCGATGATGTCCATCAGGCCTGTGGGAATCCTCGATGCGAAATTAGTTGTGTTTACATCGAGAGGAACTAGTCCAAGTATCTCGGCAACACATTTTTTAAAATACTTAATGACCTTTGTAATGTACTACTCATAAGGTTGCGTTGCTGAAAATCCATCCACAGCCCACGACCGGTTTCACCCTTTTTGGGGCACATCAGGTAGGCGCAGTCCCCGGGTTACGTCAACCTTATGTTTTAGTTGGAAACAAATTGCACGAACTTAGCGAGGCGGCCTGGTGCAGCACATTCAGTTACCTGAGAACATCACAATCGAGAAATTCAGTTGAGTTCCAGGTGGGTCTCTCGAAAAACCAAATTAGTTTGCAAATGAGTGTATATTTACTTAGTGACCTGTACAAAATGCACTATTCTGTACGATCAGACCGACCAGAGGCTTATTCATAGTGTTTCCGGTTGTTAAAAGCGGAATTTTTCCACAGCTAACGGTGTTCAGAACGACTCGGTTTTGCTGCTGATGGGCCTAGTAACATGACTTGAAGTGAAGAGCAGAAGGTGCTCGAGAAATACACTCATTTGCAAATCAATTTGGTTTTCACGCGAGACTCAATCGAATCTCTCGTTTATGATGTCCTCCAGCTGAATGTGCTGCACACAGGCCGCCTCATGATTCAGTTGGCACGATATTCGAGATATCGCAGTATATTTTCATAAAGGAAACTACTCACAAGCAGAAGGTGCTGTCCCAAGAAAAAAAAACAGAACACTGTGCCACCCCATCATATATTTTGATTACCTTAACCGGTTGAGACACGCAAGACTTCAACTACAGCAGATTCCAATAAGGGTTAAACCGTGTGATAGACTTAATAGAGGGTGATAAACGTGAAGTATTCAGTTCCCCAGTAATAACAATAATAATAATAATAATAACAATAATAGTCGTTCAGCTGTAATACCCTCACGGTTCCCAGCTACCGTGCCACCCGAAGGCCCCGCGAGGGCTGAGATACTGCCAGGTTGCCCAAGCCTAGACAGGAGCAGTCGATATGCAGAGGTCGGGTTCGAACTACAGACCCTTCGGTCAGTAAACCTGCGCGTTTGATTGTTGGTCTGTTCGCCGAGCTTGGCAGTTGGATTGCAAACGTTTCATCACTAATCGAGGTGACATCGTCAGTGCAGGATTGAGTGGGACCTGCGCTTTAAACACTCAGCCATCTCAGGGTCTTTAGTTCCCAAAATATGAGGCCAATCAAAATCAATCGGACTGATAACACCACCGAATGAAAACAAAGAAAGACGGTCTAAATGGGACCATTCACTTTCTGGTGACTATGACGCAACCCTCCAAACCAAGAACTATGATACGATTTTTTCACCTAAAGACCTGAGGTATACTCACCTTCGGGTGACACAAACAGTGTGAGCAAAATCACGTTTTCCATCGGAACGTCGTACGTCCTGAGTACATCAAGTGCCTTGAGCACGGTGTTTCCTGAGCCTTACAATGAGAAAAATTAAAAATGCCCAATTACTGAGCCATGTGAAAAGTTTCAAACTGAAGTCTAGTACAGTGTCAAAGTGACAGAAGACGTTTTGCTGACACAAGCCCTAGACGGGAGAATCTGTGTTTAGTCGATAAACCGCTTCCGAGAGATGATAATGAACGCCAATAACGTGAAAGCAAATTCGTCACCGAAATAACATTGTGAATAGACAGGCTCCGATCACTTTAAATACCTGGAAAGGTCTTCCTCATGCTAAGCTGAGGTGCCGACCTCAATTTTGACCAGCACGGAGTAGTGCTGCCAAAACGGCAACCTGAAGCTACTGGGCCTCCCATCTAAACAGGAATTTTTTTTATTATTTTATTATGGCTGATCTACACAATAGAGTGGTTGCTTGCACCTTTATCTGGTATGGGATAAGGTCGAAAAGATAGAAGTAAGTGATGTTTTACTTCCTAGGGGAAGTAAACTCAGCTACTTCACAGGACCTGCTGGTTCGAGCTTTGAACAACGGTGGTAGTTATTAACCAACAACCTCGATATTTTTAGCATTCCGTCTTATAACCGTGCTTTGGAAATGCGAGTGAAACTGACACACTCAAACCGGATTGGAATATCTCAGTAACCTGGATAGTGCTGCGTAGCAAGCAGTGTCATGGTGCACATCTCGGTGTAAGCTTTATGATTTTTCGGTCGGCTTATCTCTGCGATTTGTTGTTAACTTTATGGCCATGTACAATGCTGACAAGGTGGAAGTCTTAAACATAACTTTCCGGACGTCTCGCTGGCTACATAGCTGACTCACGCACCAATTTTTTTCCGGGATTCCACGTTGAGCGGACTTGTTTTACTCGTAAGCCATGGTGACTTTAAGGGTGATGAGCGAAGTTACTTTCTGGATGCTGAGAGACACCTGCAATCTAGTCCAATAAAGTTCAATATTCATTACCCCTCTCGCTCTAAAAACTGTGGTAATTCCGGTAAAAAGTTCAGAACGTATCGGTAACCAGTCAATTACGGCCGATCCATGAATCCATCTTATAGGTGACTGTTGTATGGAAGTGAAGGCGCACAGACAACAGTAAGACTACAGCTTTTGATGGCAGGGCGATCCATAAAGGGGACTCTCTTGAAAATGAACACATTGTTCATGGGCTGGGTTAACGCAACACCGTACTGATTGATGTTATCGAACCGTGATCTAGTCAGTAACAGATAGAAGTGTCTAGGATGGTTACGCATTCCGAACAGTGAGGATTTCGCGCTTCCAATGTGATAGTGGTTGGCTTGGCTTCTGAAGTCTAGGTGCATGATATTTTGGTTACAGGAAAACCACTGCGTCGTCCAACAGCGAGCCGTGTGCCCGACACTATTCGGATATATTATCGTCCTCAGACTGACGACTTAGAGGATTTAGCAAGGAACGCGCGTGGCAAGAGAACTTGATATATGAGATCGAATCAACAAGACACTGAAAAATCTCATGGCTGTCTTGGAGACTTTTCTGCATTGTTGGAGGCTAGCTGATCTTTACAGCCTCAGTTCAAAAGACAAAATAGGACTTACCACTCGCCTTTCCTGATCAATGCTTTAAACTCCTTTGGTTCTAAGGAAGCCTGCCGAGAAGTGTCTGATTGTGTATATCTATACTCAAGTGCCATCATGCTGCTGGTCCTGACGAGCTTCCACTCGCTCTGTTGAAAAGTGGCGGGAGACTTCTCAGCCTGTGTCTGTTTATTTGGGTCTAACTGGGAGAAACAGACCATCCTAGACAACTGGGGTGAGTCGACAGCAGTGCCATTTTAAAAAAGGATACTTGCAGTGAATGTAGTAACCAGAGGTGTCAGCTTGACTTCTACTATGACACTGTGTCACTGGTTGCTTTTTGTCTTACGGTTGCACGCAAACCTTTGACTCGTGAGAATCAAGCGGGATTTCGACCGGTATTGACCACAGCTTCACATCCCACCAGGTGTTAGAGCAACGTCATACGTACAGATGACCCACAATCTTGGCATTCCTTGATTTCAAGGGTGTGTTCGATTCTGTCGACCGACCAGTGCAGTTAACTACACTTGCCCAACAGGGTATCTCCATAAGTTTTTGAACATAACCTGATCCTTATATTAATATACTTCAAGGCGGGTGTGCGGTGTGCGCTCCAAAAGCTTCCCTACAAAAAGTGGTGTTCGACAAGAATATGCACTCTCTCCATTCTTGTTTAACTTCATCATTGATAAAACACTGAGGCAAACGCTGGGAGGTCTTCAAAACCCCGGTGTTCAAATTGTTGCTGGTGTGAGCCTTGTCGATCTGGAGTACACAGATGATATCGCACTCATGTGTGAAGACCCAGCCGAAGCACAAGCCCTGTTGAACGGACTGATCACCATAATACCATCTTTTGACGTGCGCCTTGCACACTCAAAGTGCGAAGTCATGCTTCAGAACGTGCAGTCTTTGAACATACCCCTTACAATTCAAGGAGAATCATTGGAAATTGTGCAAAACCTCACATACCTCGGTAGTTGTATTAGCTCTGACGGAAATGTGTCCGTTGAACTCACGGCAAGTCTCAAAGGCTCGAATCACGTTTGCCAATTTGCGTCCCACGTGCAGTCAAGAAGGCATATCATTGGGTTTTAATAGTCGCGCGTGCCAGGCTACAGTAAGGGCGAGACGTGGTCTCTGCGGACAGATGTGAGGTGTCTTGAGGTTTTTCACCACCGATGCCTCAGAATCGTTGCTGGTGTCACGCGGATTCAGCATCTTAGTTTTGAGGTAATTAGAAAACGTGTATTTGATTGTGTAGTAGGCTCTTAAATCGGGGAAAACATCCAGCACCACCGACTACGATGGCTCGATCATGTGCTACACATGCCGAAACACCGTCTACCGAGACAAGTGTTGTTCTCCGTGCCTCCTTCAAAATGGCGCAAACCGCGTGGCAGACAACGCATGACTTCGCAAAGGGGCATGAAAGAGATCATGAAAGAGATCACTTGTACGCTGCTGCTTTTCATTGCGCTTTTCAGGTGTACGCTAAATGCTAGATATGGCCTCTACGGATAGATGATGTGGGGCGTCTTCCGGTTTTCGACCACTCATGCCTCAGAAGCGTGGCTGGTTATGGATGGCGTCAGGGTGTTAGTAACGAGGTGATTGGAAAATGGGTATTTGGTTATGCTGCAGGCACTCCAATCCGAGAAAACATCCACCATAATCGACTACGATGGCTCGGTCATGTGCTGCTCATGCCGAAACACCGTCTACCGAGACCAGTGTTTTTGTCCGTGCCTCCTTCAGGATGGCGCAAACCATGAGGTGGGCAGCACATGACTTAGTAGAAAGGCGTTAAAGATATCACGGAGAGCTTGGTTGTTGTTGGTGTTGTACGCCTTCTAGGATGGGTCCGCGTGACCTCGTCTGCATGGCTGGAGACGTTGCAAGAAATGGCGGTCAATCGATGTCAGTGGCGTTCTGGCTGTCAGTTTTTTTCCAGATTGTCTGATTAAGCTGTTGGAGGTGTAGGCCCATCCTCTATTTTCAGCTCATGTACTACAGTTATTAGACGATTAAAGCGTACATTACGTCTTCCTATTCTGTCTCCTTTCTAATCCCGTCCTGAAACTACTCGACTCTCGCAACACTAGGGTGAAAAGAAGAGAAAAAGAGTGGGTGAGGGAGGGAACCTATTGCAGACCTATGTCAAGCATTCTGATGGGCCTACACCTCCAACAGCTTAATCAGACAATCTGGAAAAAAACTGACAGCCAGAACGCCACTGACATCGATTGACCGCCATTTCTTGCAACGTCTCCAGCCATGCAGACGAGGTCACGCGGACCCATCCTAGAAGGCGTACAACACCAACAACAACCAAGCTCTCCGTGATATCTTTAACGCCTTTCTACTAAGTCATGTGCTGCCCACCTCATGGTTTGCGCCATCCTGAAGGAGGCACGGACAAAAACACTGGTCTCGGTAGACGGTGTTTCGGCATGAGCAGCACATGACCGAGCCATCGTAGTCGATTATGGTGGATGTTTTCTCGGATTGGAGTACCTGCAGCATAACCAAATACCCATTTTCCAATCACCTCGTTACTAACACCCTGACGCCATCCATAACCAGCCACGCTTCTGAGGCATGAGTGGTCGAAAACCGGAAGACGCCCCACATCATCTATCCGTAGAGGCCATATCTAGCATTTAGCGTACATCTGAAAAGCGCAATGAAAAGCAGCAGCGTACAAGTGCATGGTCGGAGTCCACGCTGGTGTTCCAGAAGGAGCGGCAGGCGGTGATCGACCTTCGCCACCGATAACTGACGGCGTTGTGGTCTATCTGGATTCGGCGCTAGTTTGATGGTGGACGCCACGTTGTCAAGCGATTTCCACTGTTTCGGAGCGTTCGCATTGTAAAGGAACAGTCAGTTATCGGCACACATCTGAAGTAAGCGGCCTCCGTTGTCCGTGCGTCCCGTGTCCAAACCAGGACGACCACCCAATCGGGCCTCAGCAGCGCTTAGTCTATCTACCTGGGCGTCCATTTCGCCAGCAATCACAACGATATCTGAGCTTTTAGCCTGCTTTAGAAGGGCACCTAGAGCGTCATAGAAACGGTCCTTGACAGATTCAGAGCTACGGTCATAGCGTAAGCAGAAACAATAAACAGGGTGCGATGAACCTCACATTTTCTAGATTCTCTCATAGCTGTTGCCAAACGAACCACACAGAATGAACCATCAACGGGTATCCAATCAAGCAGAGACGCTTTCGTTCGGTCGCCCAATACAATACCCACCCCAGCATTCCAACTGCGGAGGCCCCTGCATCACCAGAGGTGCGCAGCCGGAACCTGGAAGAGAGTGAGGGGGCAGTCAGTTCGATCACAGTACTTGCGTCCTGCATCCTCGTTTGTGACAAACAACATAAATAAATGCAGAGGGAATCCAGCGTAGAAGCGAGAGTTACCTGTTGACCTGCTTGCTTCAGTGTGCGAACACTGAAGGTGGCTAGGCAGACAGGCTTTCGGGGTTGCAACTGAACTCGGAATTGCCAAAGCTGCAGCTGAGTGTGACGCAGGGCGAGCAAAACGGTCAGTCCTAGAGCTGGGACCTGCGGAGAAAGTATTCAAATTTGGCCGGGAGAGGGTGAAAGACGGAAGACGTGAAAGTGTAAGAAAGGTGTCAGCGGTAGCATGTTTTCGCTTACCCGCCCTGCTGTATGCAGCAAGTAAGGCAACCCGCCTGATGGCACCACGCGACGGCCGATGTGGCTGAGAATATTGTTAGTTGTGTATGTCATGGTTGTCGGAGGGCTGAAATACTGTCAGGGCACCCACATCTAAACAGGAGGACGATTAGGCTCCTCAACCAAAGCCTTTGGCTCGAAAGCCAAACCGCAAGGCAGTGGTGTTCGGCTGGAAATGCAGGCACATTACCATTTTTACGGAACACGTCGCCATGCATGTTCCAACCCCCAACCTGGAGGGCCAGGAGACTGTGTTCGTTGGACCTCTACCCATGGACCAACCTGGTATGAGAAACTGTGTCGCGCGGACACCGCCCAGTATAGCTCAGTGGGTCGCTGAGGTACACAAACCGCCACATCACGGTAAGGTCGAGTCTCTTCGATGTCAGTGGCGTTCGTGCTGTAAGTATCTATCCAGATTGTCTGATTGGGTGCTTGGAGGTGTGGACACCTCAGAATGCATGACATCGGCAGCACTAGGTCCCCTCCCTCACCCAGTGTTTCGCTATTTTACTCTTGGGCTTTAAGTATAATTAGACGAAACTTATGGTTGTACGACAGTGCAGCATATTGTCAGCACTGATGTTGCTGTCTTGATGATGATGATGGTGGTGGTGGTGGCGATTACTGTGTTGATGATGATGGTGGTGGTGATGATGACGATGGTGTTTTATTTGGCTCTCATGAGTGTAATCCTTTGAGGGGAAACGAAACAGCCGAAAGAGTTCATTTCATACCAGAATCAACGAGAGGTTTTCCATTTGTGTTTTGCAAAAGTAGTTAGACAGGTTCATTAGGATGAGCGAAGAACTGTCGTCTTTCCATAGAAGTGCCAATTCTGTGTTCAGACGTCTTATACGGGGCTAGTTCATATAGTCCTTATACCATTGAATCTCAAGCCGCAGGATCTGGCAGCTGGGTGGTTGACATGTTTGCACTGCCCGAAAATCATCAGGAAACCATTTTAGGTGATGCGACCTTATGATCATTGGTGGTTAATTGGGGAGCAGTCATGGGCCTGCTTAGTAAAAGGAGCGAGGCGAAGCAATGAATCCGTAACGATCGATGTATCCAGCGCAATCCTCGAAGTGGTTACCCAAAAAGCACTTCGCAAAAACAAGCCCGTCTTCACTCTAACAACCACCTGCTGTTCGGCGGGAACTATGTTTGTCCGCCGTAATTTTGCGACAGCTTATATGGCATTTCTTCAAGTGCCCTGGTATTTGGGCCACAGGAGGATTAACAATCAGCTACACATTTAGTTAAGTTCAACGGTATCGTTTTATGGAATAAAAATAGCTAAATATGCAAATCGCGTGCTGCAAGAGTAGGGAATATCAGATTATAATAGCTGAACTATATATATATATATATATATATATATATATGTCAG
>NW_008751676.1:1747068-1766617 GCF_000715545.1 Opisthorchis viverrini
TATATATATAAACATGCGCGCACACCGTTGTAACTCACCCAGAATTGGGTACATAAGCAGTATTTTTCGTTGAGAAATATTAGGTGGTAGTTTCGCATAATAAACTTTCACATCATTTGAACCGTCCTCATTGTTAGCTTGAATGAGAATCTTCCCTATTCGAATGGAACGACAGCAATCCCGAAGTCCTCTTTCCATGGCCTCTCCGGAACGAACTACAGATACGCCACAGTTACCTCGCAAAAACTTCACTCCGTGAAACAAGTGACCTGAGAGGAATGTAGAATTGGCAAACGACTAAAAACCAAATACCGTGATTAAAAAAGTGGACGGGGACATCCTGGAAAAATGAAGCCGCCATGAGTACTGGGTCCTTTACGCGAAAATTCTGTGTAAATGCAATAGAATTCGCAAGACTAGTCAATGCCGTTTGTCATGACCAGTTGGCAAAATGAAACGCAAAAGTGCTGAAGACTTCACTAATTGGTGAAACAATAAAGCGAATACAACGTAGATGGATGGGTCAATGTTTAAGGGGCGAACTTACCGGAAGGTCCGCAGTTTGAAACCAGCCCGGGTTAGGATAATCTGGTCGTACCTCCAGTGAAGTGACAGCTGTGCTGAAGGTGTATTACAGCTAACCTACAACGGCTGAGCAGAATTGTACTTCCACTTGCATTATAAAGTCTATCACCAAGCTATGTATACGACCTATCCTCTCCACGAAGAGCATTCCTGAATTCTGGAAGTGTCACTTTGTCTTCCTCCGGCGAGCTGCCGGCGTTGTCATTACTGTCTCCTTCCACTCTAGGCCCTTTGTAGCAAGTGGAACATTCATCAATAAAGCCCGTTTCATTTGGATTGGACCCCAGTAACCCAGCAACATTGTCTGGGCTTGAGCACATTCCTGTCTGCACTTGGGCTACCTGATAGTATCCCGGTCCTCGTGCTTTCTTCGGGTGGCATGGCAGCTAAGCACCATGAGGGTGTTACAGCTGAACGATTATTATTAAATCAGAAAGTCAGTCTGACAATCTCGGGTCATGCAGGCTGGCGGCTGAAACAAGTGTAGAGATTTGTTCCTCCCAACTCGGTTGATATTACACCAACTGCCGCTGCTTTGGGTTCGGGTTTTTTAGCCAAAAACCTTGGCCAATAATAAGAAAAATAATCGTTCAGCTGTAACCCTTTCGGTGCCTAGTTGCAAGCCATCTGAAAGAGGGCTGGAATACCGCCAGGTTTCCCAATACTCGGTCGAGATGCAGAGGTCGGGTTTGAACCACGGATCTTCCAGTCACTAAATTCGCGCTCCAACCACTGAGCCATCTCGCCCCTTGGCTGATAACCCCTGATTGTGGCTTTGTCTTTCTCTCAGAACCCTGCGGTATCTGAGACCTAACAAGACTGTGAAACAGGAAAATCACTCTTACGGAATAATAGTAATGCTAATAATAATCACTTATCTGTAACACCCTTTCTGTGCTGCCATGCCATCCGAATGAAGAAGGGGGCTAAGATTCTGCCAGTTTACCTGAGCCTGGCAAGCACACTCGAGATGCAGAGGTTGGATTCGAGAGGCGAACCTTCCGATCAATGAGCTCACGCCTTAACCAGTGAGCTATTTCGACTAAGCTACCTCAGCTCTCATGGTACATCGGCCGTACCTCAGGGCAAGTACGGAGGAAAAACGCAATATCTCGCATCTTCCCATCACCTGTTGACTCCAACTCGGTACTGCTTCATAATCGCAATTATGCATATTCCAGCTGTTGCCGCGCCAGCCAAAAAGCCAAGGGAGCGGCTAATCACGCACCATCATTCATATCTACCACTCCGTGTTAACCATTCAGAAATTCTCGTTTATATTGGAAAACTTAGATTGCGACCGATCAAAAAGTCCGGCCAATAAGTTGACGTTGTACACACTCTGATTTCATTATCAACTGACAACTGCTGTCACTGAAAACCCAGTACAAAACCCAAGTACGATAGATGGGCCTATGGTACCGTCATAACTATAGACGCTACCGTACACGAACTTCGGGTGGTATAGCCATTGTGCTACCTGGCATTCCCATGCAACTCATCGAGTCATAGTGGCCACACAAACATCAGACCGATGGTGCGTTTCAGTCTCTGAGTGTTGATTATTATTAAACATAAACGTTTATTCAGTTCAGGTCATCAGAACCGCAATGTTCAAATGGCATCTGACAAGAACCTTGTCGGTCTGGAATATGCGGACGATATTGTTCCCATCTTCGAAGAGAAGCCGCAGGTGTTTTTGAATGAACTGACCAAAGCATTTTGCACCCACAAAGTGTAAGGTCATTGTCGTGGACATGCAGCCACTTAACAAGCCTCTTACAATCCAGGGAGGGTCACTCGTACGTATGTTGTATTAGTTTATTGTAGTGTGACAGGTGAGGTCAGTGCAGAAATCCGTAAGGCTCGGATCGAGCTTGCTAATTGGAAACACCTATAGTGTCAGCGGTATATCTCTGAATTCCAAGTAACCTGTATATCAGGCGACAGTGCGGACTGTTTTGTTGTGGCTGAGACTTGACCAGTTCGAGCAGCGGAACTGAGACGTTTTCAAGGTTTCGACAATTGTTTTCGTAGAACCATAGCTCGTGTGCGTTGGTGTTGCCGAATCCGTAAAGAAGCCATTAGGAAGCAAGTATTCGGTTGTTCAGCAGGAACCTCCATTGAAGAGTGTATCCAACAGAAGCTGCGTTGGTTAGGCGATGTACTGGGTACGCCAAACCGTCAGCTGAAGAGAATGCCGTTTTCCATGCTCGATTCAGAGTGGCGGAAGCACAGAGGTGGCCAACCCTTGACCTGGCAAAGAAGTACAAAAGATATTACGAAACGCTTGGGTGCTTTCGGTGCTACTCGCCTTCCAGGATGGGGATCGCATGATCCCCATTGCGCCTGGTTGAATACCCTGCAATATATGGCTGCTAATTAACATCAACGGCACTCTTGTCATCAGTTTCTATCCAGACTACCTCAATGAGTATCTGGAGATGTACGCTCTCCGGAATGATTGTAGTAAGCTAGCAATGAGTTCCTTCCCTACCCATCTTTATTCTTTTCTTCACAAGAAATCTTTCAAATAACTCATGGTTTTATGGCAGCAAAGCATCAATGTTCAACACTGATGTCATGCTGTTCATGATGATGTGTGTAGTATCGATTAAATCCCCCAGTACAGTTGAGATACCAGCCACCCATTTTACTCAATATGGTAGAAAGGTTTTGCGACGAGACGTAAAAAACGGGGCCAATCTAAACAAAATCCGACGTGAACGACAGTGATATCGGTTAGCAGCCATTTCTCGCAGTGCCCCTTGCCAAGCACAAAGAAGGTCGCGGGTATCCCATTATGAGAAGTATCCTCTTACTAAGTATAAACTCGATCGCCGTTCTGCTTGTTCCACTGATTTGGACACGCCTATCGGAGGAAAACGACAGCTTGCTGAGGAAATGGTCAACATACCTGAACTGAAGGTTTTGTTGCGCGAACGAAAGCCAGTTTTCCAACCTCTTTCTAGTTTCATTGGCACCAATCTACATGGTTGTGAAACAACGACCAATGAAAACCTGAAGAAGTCCCCTTGTGGTGCTGAGTGAAATTTGGCCACTCGCACTGCGTAAGCTGGGTAGAAGACACACGCAGCCCAAGAAACTGCGCTGGAAGGTGTAGCACATAAGTCGTTTTGACTTTCGGACGTGAATATCTACTCAAGTAACAGCTAACTTTTTTCGAGCAACTGGTTTATTGCTGATTAGCCAGATTTTAATGAGTAGCTGCTATTCACGCGGAGGGCCTGATAGCCGTCTATTCACTACTCCTAAATTAAACTGCAGGTCACAGGAAAGATTAGGTTGAATTACGAAAGCCTTCGCGACTTGGAGCCTGTCAGTTACGGATCGTTGTCACCACCGCCATCACCATGGACAGCACAACGTGTGTTCAACATTAAATCCTCACCATGTACCTCAAACCCCTGCGGTCACCTTATGAGACCAAAAGATGATGTCTGTGCCCCTTATGCCTCTTTCTTCCGTCCCTTCGATTACTACCTGCAACTATCTACACAAATATTCCACCGACACTATAGTACCATCTGATCACAAAAGCCCTACCCGAAGAATCTCCGGTGTGCACTAATGAGTCATTGTTCACCATTGAAACCAAATCCACAAATTCACGGATAGACATAAACGTAGGGTTGAGTTGCGCGAGCCTCCGAAAACAGATCTTGCCGAGCCAGCAATTTACTTTCCTGGACTGGCATTTCATGCTTGGAGCACATCATGCAAAAGACGGGAGCAATTAAGCTTGTATCGCTACGTTGGATTGTTTAGAAGTCTCCAACGGGTAATTCCCAATCTACATCCCAAAAAACTATCTTGGTTCTTTTGAAACCTAGATTCTTCATAGCACGCAGTTCACTTCAATGCCGTATTGAAGCGTATCCGGGAGGCTGGCCCGCGGATAAATGAAGCCAAGACACAACTTGCTCGGAGTTCGGTGACACTGTTTATGCATAAAGCGGGTCACGGAAAAGTTAGCCCACAGCTAGAAAGATTGGCAGAGATCGAGGATTGTGCTGTTCCCAGTTCAAAGCGGTCTCTACGGCAGTTTCTTGGACGAGCAGTACATTACAGTCGGCTTGTCAAGGATTTCAACACTATTGCTACCCTAGTGTACGACATGCTCAGGCGAAATCGGAAAATCGAGTGGACCAGGGAAGCACATGAAGCTTTTGAGCGTGTCAAAGCGCGGATGCTGGACCAGCAACTAACCCTCAAACTGCCCAGGGTTGGAGAGATGTTCACAGTTACAACGGACGCTAGTGGTAGTGATATCGGCGCAGTCCTAAAGCAGAGGAATGGAGTCATCGAATATGCCAGTTGTGTCCTAATTCTGAACAAAAGAAATCGACCATTGAGAAAGAATGTTTAGCGATCGTCTGGACCCTGGATAAGTGGAAGTCATATCTGCTTGGACAAAAATTTCATGTCGAAACCGATCACAAACCCCTGGAGTGGATCAAGACCACCAGAGATCCTCGCAGAAAGCTCGCGCGCTGAGCACTCCGGTTGCAGGAGTACGACTTCACAATCCAGCACATGCCAGGGAAGGAGATCCACTTGGCTGGTTGGCTGTCAGGACCAGAGGCTGAAGATGAGGCCCCCAGGGTCATGATTGGAGCCAATAACTTCGTCGTCTAACTGGATCCCGGAAGGTTGGTGCAACGCACGGCAGAATCCTGTGTTACAGAGGGTTGCCTTGGTAGGAAGGAGCATTGAGAATGAAGAGGGAGACAAGGAAGTGGAAATGTTCCAGAGTCACATTGATCGGCTTGGACTGAATGAAGCTGGCATAATTTCCTGGAACGCCACCGATTCTGATGTCGCATTGCCCGTGATACCTCGCGTCTTGAGACGGAAGCTTATCATCGAACGCCATGAGATGGCACATATAGGATGCACCAAAACGTACGCTTACTTCGGCAGAGGGCCTACTGGCCCCGAATGAGAAGTGAGGTGACCTGTGTGGGGTCCTGTAAGCGGTGCCAACTGATGAAAGGGGGTACGACAGGGTCAACCCATCCCATGGAACCCATTTCTGTCACAGGATTGGCGAGTTGTGGTCCGTTGACGTCATGGGCCGGTTTCCGGGGACGACCAGCGGAAATCAATATATCGTGATAATGACAGAACACCTGTCACGATGGGTCGGGGTGACAGGCGTGCCAAATCAACGGGCGACGACAATCAGCGGAGTGGTAAGGCAACACATCGTGGCCAACCATGGGGTGCCGAAAATGATTCTAACCGATCAGAGGCCCTGCTTTCAGGGCGAAGAGTTTAGGAGTTGCTTGAAGATGCTGGGCACCCCACCACCCACAAACAAACGGTCTAACCGAACGACCGGGTGGCTGGCGGCCAAAGGTGACTGGGAAGTGAATCTGCCGATGAAGTTGTTAGCACATTGTGCTTCAATATGGCCAACTACATGCAATTCCCCGTGCATGCTGATATACGGTTGACATCCGTGCCTTCCAGTTGATCAGGGAATTGGGTTATGGCAGGCAAAACGCTTGTCTCCTGAGCTAGGAGGGAGGAGGAAAACTCGAGAGAAATTGTTCGCCACCCAGGAGAGGACTAGATAGAAAACGGCAAGTAGAAAGGCCAGACCATTCCCATAGGCCAGATGTCTCAAGTGGTTAGAGCGCGAATTTACCGTCCAGAAGGTTCGTGGTTCGAACCCGACCCGTGCCTCTCGACTTCTGCTGTCTAGGCTTGACAACTTGGCAGTATCCCAACCCTGGTGCTTCCTTCGGGTAGAATGGCAGCTAGGCACCGAAAGGGTGTTACAGCTGAACGATTCCCCATAGGCGCGAAGGTCAAGTGAAAGGATGATCAGAATCCTGGAAATGATGGACCGGGGTTGCGGAAGCTTGACAGTCGATACCAAGGCCCATTTGTTGTTACCGACAGCCGGGGGAACGTCTACATAATTCAAGACGGTCGGGGATTGGAAAGAGTAGATGGGACTCGACTCCGGAAGTGGCATGGTTGTGGCATGATACACCCGAAGAACTGCTGAATAGACCAGCTGCCAGGGCCGACCTAACGGAGGTAAATGGAAAGCGGTGGCACGCAAACGACCTTTTAAAAGTAAAAGGTGTGTAACGGCGGACCCTGCATGTGAGTGGTATCTAGTCTTATCAAAGCTCCGCCTCGCCTCTAATGGAGGGAGAGGCTTATTACGGAACTTGGGGAACTGATTTGCAGCGTTCGTCTACAATTGCGTGATACTCAATGAATATCCGTGAGGGTTCACGAAGGTGCATGAGAACGTTCAATTTTTCACAACTATGTGCAGTAGTTTGTAACCCTTTAGTTGGTTTGCTAATAAACGACTTCGCGGAGAAGGCTTCCATCTTTACACTGGTAGTGGAAGCGTGGATGAAGCATGGCAGAACATGAAACGAGCTATTGTAGCGACGTTCAGCGCCGTCTATTCGACCACAAGACTACTGGATATCGTCGACATCGCTATCCATGACTGATACCAGGAAACCCATACCAGAGGATTGGCACGACGGTACGCGCAAATCCCCCAAACGCCAATTAGTGAAGGGCCTAAGGAAAAACCGAGAGCTCTAATGGATAACGGGAGCTCCGGATAAGGCTTTTGCTACCGCAAACAGCAGTGCCCTACACCAACTGATACGATCGACTGGTCGTAGGAAAACGACGGTCTGTAAGGCGATAAAGGTGGCTCGTTAATTCATTTGCAAAAACGTCTACTGGAAACATGGGCCGAACATTTCGAAGAACGGTTTAGCTGGCCTCCTGCAACATAGTCTGTGGATATAATGCACATAGGCAAATGGAATGCAAACATTGTTAGCGCGTCAGGAGAAATAAGGTACGAAATATCCGTACTGAGACGTTAAGAAGCACAAAGACCGGACAGTTTGTATCCGGCCCTCTCCAAAGAAGGCGGAGAATCCCTGGTGACAAAGAACCCCCTGACAAAGCTTATTGGTGCGATATGGGACGAACAGTAAGTGCCTGCAGGATGTCGCATGTCGACAGTCACTTCCATCTTAATAAAGGATATGCGGATGCTCTGTGGCATCAGCCTGGTAGCAGTGACGCCGAAGGTGCTTTTCGGTCTTATCGTTTGAAGGTGAACTGAATAAAGAGGAGGACGAATACGTGAAAATTGAGCTGTTCTCCGTCGTCCAGGAGAACGCATTATTACCTTCATTCTCGAACTGCGACACTGCTTCGTGCAACCAACAAGGGTTGTGTTCCTTGGCCTGAAATCTGCCTTTGTCTCTATGGACCGTCAGGCAATGTGTGGAGCAAGTGTCTCCTTAATTCTCGAGCCTCCTTATGACGCTGCACACCGACTCCCGCGGACGTGTCCACGGGAAGCGCCCGCCTGAGTTCACCACGTCGTGGTCAGCCAGGGCCATCCTCTTTCACCTTTTATCAACATCGTCATTGGTACGATTATGGAAGACTCAGTATAAGCCCCTAATGCCTGTGGGGTCGGAGTGTTCCCGGGGAGCCCGCTTACAGATACCGAGTACGCAGACGATATAGCTATCCTTGGATCTAACGCCGCTGCAATGCAAACACCATCGTGCAGCTGTAACACCCTTCCAATGCCTAGCTGCAATGCCACCCGAAGAAAGCACGAGGGCTGGAATACTGCCTGTTTGCCCAAGCCTAGACAGAAGAAACCGAGAGGCAGAGGTCGGGTTCGAGCCACGGACCTTCCGGTCAGTAAATTCGCGCTCTAACCACTCGAGCCATCTTGCCCTTGCAAACAACATTAAATAATCTCAATGATTCTGCCTCACGGTTTGGCATGCACTCACGCCTGCCAAGTATAAAGTGCTACTGCAAGTATGGTTGGACTCAAACCCGAACCCCACGCTGGCGAACGAGCCTATCGAGTCAGTAGACAAGTTTGTCCACAGCTGTATCAGTTCCGGTGGCCTCGCGAAAGATATTTCCGTCCTTATTAGGAGGGCCACAGCTGCTTCTGTGAACCTGCAACATCTGTGGCGTAGGCATGACATCAGGTTATCCGTCAGGGTCGAATTTACAGTGCCGCGGGGTACTCCATATTACTATGCGGATCAGAAACCTGGCCAATGCGCGCCGAAGACTTGGTGTTTCATCATTGATTTTTTCATAGAATTGCGAGTCTAGTTGGTATACCTGATCAGCAATGCTGAAGTACGTCGAATGATTTTCAGGAAAAATAACTCGCCCATGACAGATGAACTGATTGCACTCCACATCATCATTCATCATCATTGTCAGTTGTAAGAACCGCGTACTCGTCGTGCAGTGGTTGTAGCTGCCGCAGTTTCGTTCACCGATGATTTGGGGGGGGGGGTAGGTAGCTGCGCATTGCACGCGCGAGCTGGTAAATTGGTGCATAAATCCAGCACTGTCAGTGGGCCGTCAAGTGGGGGGTTGGAGAAGGAGCTATGCATTGAAGGCAATAGCTTTGATGCACGAGCGCCATTGAAGGCGCGACTGGGCCATATCTGACAATGTCTCTAGCCATTGATGTGGCCCGTCTCGGGGTCCCCATCCAGGAAGACGGCAATGACCAGCGCAGCTGAGTTTGCTGGTAATGACTTTCATACTTCGCTGCCAAGTCATTGTTTGACCGCCTCTGGCCCTCTTCCACCCTTCACATGGTTGGGCGACTCCATAGGTTGCGCTGGTCCGGCAACGTGCTCCGTATACCAGTCGACTGGTTTTCTCGAATTCTTTTCACACAACTACGCCAAGCGTGGAAACGAGCCAGGGGAGGCCAACCAATGACTTGGTGGCAAACTCAGCTGCTCTGGTCATTGTCGCCTCCCTAGATGGGGACCCCGAGACGGGACACATCAGACATGGCCCAGTCGCGCCTTCAGTAGCACTCGCGCATTTAAGCTGTTGTCCTCAATGAATTGCTCCCCTCCGTATCTTCCGAGTTATCAGCCAACCTCTATTTACGCATCGATCACGTCAGCTGCCAGCCTCCAATGCGCAGTTACCTACCCTAGTTGCCGAAGAACGAAACTGTGGCAGCTGTAACTATTGTAGGACAAATAGGCGGTTCTTACAATTCATGGTCATGAGCTGCAATGTTGTGCATTCTTATTGTGCACTCTTAGAAAGCCGCATTGCTTTTGGGTACTTTGTGGGGATGCTCTCAACCAACCCGTCGAGTTCAGCACATACTTCCATGTACTGATCTTACCTCCGGAAGGCCCACTGTCAGCCAGTGCCTCCAATGCGTAGCTGACCAGCCCTGTCTGTTGAGATCACCGGCGACCGGTACATGTCACTGAAGTGACAGTCATGGCCAATGTAAATGCAAGCAGTCAGCGATCGAAGATGATGTAGACATACGCCTGGCGACGAACATTAGGAAATGCCCAGCTAATGACCTCATCAAACATCTGGATTTCTCGATTAGCGAAAATGAAACCCCATTAATCGAGATGTATTTTGCACCTGCTACCGATAAAATAGTGAACTTGGAGAAGACACAATAGCGACATGATTACCAGTAGGGGTAGTAACTGTTACTTCTTCGTACGGGAGCTGATTCAGGCCCTCTTCAACAATCAACCGAATCTGAAACTAAGGGTGCCAATCGTAAAATTAACCTACCAGGCGATCCGCGTAGAATATGAATTCATTCCTTGGGGTGTCTCTTTAATGAAGGTAGATTAAGTGTAGCAGGAATACCTATTCCTCAAGACTGTCTGTAGCAATCGTACGTGATCGGATGGAGGTAGGAGAATTATGTTCTTTGAAAACTGACTGAGAATGTCTTGTACTTCCGGAGTATACTTTTTAGGTGCGCAATCTTTTGCAGACGGCGAAATGACACCATTCACAACCTGATAAAGCGATGTACACAAGACGCAGAGGACCAACCTGCGACCCGCACACGCTCGCCATGGGCCTCACGAGAAATTAAAACGAACTAAGCATTTGGTAAGTTCAATAAAATAAGTCGCCTAAACAATGTTCCTGACAAACTGGCTTGCGATCGTTCCAGAGAAGCGGTACCTTCCTTTACGATCTATTTCAGGAGGAAGTGCCGGAATAAGCTGAGTCTTAGATGCTTATTCAAATGACCTCTGACACCACAGCTCCAAAGAGGGAAATTCGACAAAGTTTCCGCATTTCATGGTATTTATTCGAACCATTAAGGTCTACCCGCGCAACTACAGTTTTCTGGAAACTTGTTTAAACGTACGCAAGGGCAGTTGTGAGCGCGAAATTCGTCTCTAATGGCCGCTAGTGCCACGTCCTAGGCGCACACTCAAAATTTCTCTGAAGCCGTCGTTCGAAAGAGAAGAACTTTGACATAAAGTTTTACCATTTGATGGTAATTATTCGAGAGTATGAAATCGTTCCAAACGACCGCAGTTTGTTGAAAGTTGTTTAAACCTACTCACATTTATATTTTTACTGGCTGCTATGCCTGAGCACGTTCTGCCCGTGAATGCGGAGGATGATTTTGTGGAGAAGTTATCTTGTCCACGTTTTTTTCTCTTTCATTGCATTTCAAGTCGCTTTGAAAGAGTACCAGGCCAAGAATTTCGTAGTTTTCGTCCGTATAAACTCCAAATAGAGCAGCAATTCGATACTTTGTACGGGAAAGCCTTCTATCGTTGCAGCAGACGTCCCTGCAGACGAATTCAAAGCCGTGGAGTTCGTCGCACCTAGTAAGCTTATGGCCATTGTTATGTACGCGGTAGCACACGTCGTACCGATTGTCCGGTAATATTCCATGTTCGCCGTTACCATGACTGCTTGAGGGTTACTTCCTACTACCTGGAGCACCACCATCCACGCAGCAAGTTCATTTTGACAGGCTTCCCAACCGGCGCCTGACAAATGATGAATTAAAGTAGTGTGTTACTCTTTTGAAATATGGTCTCCGTCATCGGAGATTCGGCAGTTCGTCGCCGACCATTTTGGAAGGGTACTCACTATCAAGGATGTGAATAACCATCGCGTCAGATGTCCACCCCCGTTGTTAAGTAGGTCGGCGGTTACCTTGCATTTGGTTTCTTAGATGTCATGTTATCCATCATAGCCAAGTTTCGAGAGTGGGGTCGCTTGCTGCTGGTGGAATCGGCAGCTGGCACTTTTAGTCACCTGTGCCTTTCCCGAACGCAGCAGACGTTGTAAACGTTGATGCTACACACGGGACCAACCGTCTTGAGTAAAAAAGTTTAGAGCCCCCGACGTTCACTGTTAAGGTAGAAGTCTTGTGCATTCCTTGTGACGGATGGCATGGTTTTCGGTCGACCCGAAATGTATGCCTTCGTCGAAAGCGGGCATTTCGCGCCATTGTGCAAGCTGCTCAGCTTGTTCAAGGATATGATGAGTGGACACTATACAGTCAAAACGTTCGTCATGGACAAGATAACTTAGCAGATGCGGGTTGCCTAAGCTGCATTCTGCTGTGATATAATGCTGTGCTATTTTCACGCACGGCAAGCCATCCGAAAGCATGTACCTTTCATTGCGTTGCTGTACCTTTTGCAGACAAATTTCAACCGCAGCCGGCACGTATTCAACCGCGTGGCTCGCTCTGATAATGCAGCTGAGTAAGTGATTGTACACCAAACATTGATCGCGTAGATTTCGCCACGATTTGCAGATCCTGAGGAGAACAGACCCTAGGTTTGTCTCTTATTTGACTGTCCACTGGCTCCACATTACACCAAAGTGGGCCATTCATGCTTAACGTCGGTTGGTGTACTTCGGGAATGTGACCAATAACCGCCTGGAGAACGCCAATGGGCGTTTGAAGGGGCGCGTGCATCATTCCGATAGCCTGAAGCACGCCGACAAGAAGATTTCTCGGTACAGCGAATGGTTCGTGCGCGACTATGAGATGCGCACCACTTATTACAGTGACCGTCGAGAAATTCGGGAGGGAGACAGCAACGTTCTACGTGTGGTTTCCCGGATGACGACGTACGTCACCAATCAGGTTCTCAGTCACATTGGAATGTGCACGCCAAATATGATACACATTCAGATAGATCGTTTCAAGGTGAGAAACGCTGTGTTAGTAACAATCAGTTCGTGGTACAAACCCCAAGATGTTCCCAGACAGTTAACACCTCAGCCGGAACCTGCACGTGTATATTTTACCAATCTATGTGGTTACCCTGTGTACACCTATTCTCGCTATTCAAAAGCCACTCGTTCCCATGCGGTAAGTTTATTACTCGAACATACAGTGCCCAGGTCATTTCCAACACATTCCGATAGCCTGAAGCACGCCGACAAGAAGATTTCTCGGTACAGCGAATGGTTCGTGCGCGACTATGAGATGCGCACCACTTATTACAGTGACCGTCGAGAAATTCGGGAGGGAGACAGCAACGTTCTACGTGTGGTTTCCCGGATGACGACGTACGTCACCAATCAGGTTCTCAGTCACATTGGAATGTGCACGCCAAATATGATACACATTCAGATAGATCGTTTCAAGGTGAGAAACGCTGTGTTAGTAACAATCAGTTCGTGGTACAAACCCCAAGATGTTCCCAGACAGTTAACACCTCAGCCGGAACCTGCACGTGTATATTTTACCAATCTATGTGGTTACCCTGTGTACACCTATTCTCGCTATTCAAAAGCCACTCGTTCCCATGCGGTAAGTTTATTACTCGAACATACAGTGCCCAGGTCAATTTCCAACACAATAACGGTGGCTTGCAGAATACAACCTACCGGAGGGGAGTGTACCTTTATCTCTGGTTCCAAAGACACGGCTATCACCAGTAGAATGTTTGCACAAGCAGCTGGATCGGTTGGTTGGCAAACTGAAGCTGTTGAAACAACGTAAGGCTGCTGGATGCATGCAGCGTCTGATTGTTTAGACCCAGCTGTTGTTGCGTCAAAATTCAATCAGTGCACAGGACCGTCAGCCAACTGTGCCCAACCAAGGTGTCGTTCCACTTTGAAAGGTACCGTTCCATGTGGTCTCCGTGGTCAGCCAACTGACCCTGCTAATTGGTGGTGACAGCGTGATCGACTGCCATATCACCGTTATTGCCGCGGCAATGAGCCATGCCCGCTGTGTGGAGAAAATCTTCAGGTGAGTGCACACGTATCAATTAAACTATTCCCTTTAGTTGCCAATCCGTCGCGCCTTCAGTCTACCAACCCGTCGGCTAAAAGTGCTTGCTTTGATGTCGATCTTGATCGGTCCATGTAGGACAAGCCGAGCGTGTCCGGTAAGACAATCGCAATAAAATTACAAGCATACGCTTTGTATACCTTGCTTATGAATCCCGTGATGACGAGGAATTCGTATGATTGCTCATGCGGTAACCTCGAAGGCGCCGATAATGGGAATTATGAAGCACTAGGTAAGTAAGCAAATAGAATTCCATTACATCAATATGCTTGAATGCTGTTCCCAAAGATTGATTGCTTACTAATGAATAAAAATGCAATTCGCCATTGGTGTTTCCGTTAATTCATGGCGGGCGCATTATCAACGCGTGAAGTTATGAGTATGAAGCGCCGTCGTTGGCCATTGTATCAGGTTGCCGTGCATAGGTAAGGCCTCATAATCAGCGTCGCGCATAGCAGTTACGATAAATAGTCGAGGTGGGTGACAGCTCATAGTTGCGGGTAATTTAGGGATCAGTCGAGAGGGTACACTGAAGAGTAGGAAGTGAGTAGTTGGGAGTGTGCTATCAAATAGGGTATGACAGTGCCGTGCCATCGCTGCACTTACTTCGGTTTCTGGACAGAACCGCAACAGACGCTGTTTGACGTTGTTGGGCTGGGATGTGCAGTTGTGTGAGCAGCTGTACATTCGAAGTTGTATTATATCTTATTGCTGTTTGACGGGTGATGACCACTATTGACCGTTGGGTTAGTCTATTATGTGTTTCTGGGGCATTGCGGTTAGCTTCCAGCATGTGTACGGGCCTGGCAGCTACTACAAGTAGCCACCGTAGGTGACGTCGATTACACGTGTGAGTATAATAGGCCGTCGTTTGCCGTTGCATAGCTGAGGCCTAATAATCAGTGTGGCATAAAACCATTGGCCTAGCAGTTATAAAGAGTATCCAAGGTGGGCAATCATGTGTAGAGTTGTGAGTGTGGCGTTCGCCATTAGCTTAGGCTAGTGTGCATGGTCGAGCCCTCGTCTTCATCGGTCTGTATAAATACTGGCCTGGTGTTTATAATTAGTAACAAAGATAAGCGATACCGCGTAAGTATGAGTATGACGGATTGGGATGGATTCGTTTACAGCGCATAATCAACGCTGCACAAGAACACGGACTCATAAGGTGCGATAAATAGCCGAGTTAGGTGACTTCTAGTACAGTTGTGTATGATAGGTCGTCAGATTAGGCTATCACGCATAGTTGAGGCCTTATTTTTACCGATCCGCATATCTCTTGGACTGATGTTTCCTGTAGTTAGCATAGATAAGCGGCATCGAGTATAGTTAAGGGTCGGAAAGACCGTCACTGGCCATCAGCTTATGTTACTGTGCCTATGTGCGGCCTCCTAATCAGCGTTGCACATAGACGAGGGCTTAGAAGTTACAACAAATATTCCAGATGAGTGAAAAAGGGCAGATATACGAGCACAAGGGGCCGTCGTCGGTCAGTGGAGTGGGCTGCCGTACATAGGTGGGGCCCTATAATCGGCGTCGCACATAGACACGGGCCCAGAAGTTATGACAAGTAATCGATGTGAGTGACAACGGCTACCGCCATCATGACGACAGCTTTATGGTGGCCACCACCCATAGAACGTCATATTCATAATATGAATGCGCCCGCAGCTATCTCGTGACGCTGTATTATCTACAAGCTAGTTATGCATATCTGGGAGAGGGGATCGTCCACAGGTGGTCCTCGCGCTGCCACTGCACAGTTCATGCTGTTGTCTAACTTTATTGAAGTTATTGGAATGTCAGATCCATCAGGAAAATGTGTTGTGAATAGGTTCGCTGGAAAAAAATCATCCCATTTGTTAAATCTGAGCAGTGCAAGGCAAACAAATGTCTGTGATCGATCTTCTGGATTGGAATTTTTATTAAATATTCTTAGGATGTCTTTTTAATCTTCGGGAACACCGAAGAACGCCAAAATACGCTAAAGTGCGTGTGTTTCATGTCGCGTGAACCGGTAAGAACTTGCGAATCGGTGAGGGTATGTGGCCTTGAAATTTCCCTCACTTAAACTAATTGCTACGTGAAACACCTCACTGGAAGGTGCAAATGAATTAGACTAACTCCCTGTTGAAGGCACCACTTCGAAAACCCTATAGTTTTGGCGAAATCAATTCGGGTGTGCAAATAGCTAGCGGCGCCGGTAGTGGCTCCGTAGCACTATCACGCGTCTTGCGGTGTCATCCCTATTCTGATTGGCTGAAATCTACATGGCGGAAACACTAAAAAAATGGCAACATGGAGAATTTGCGGTTTATGTGTAGTACACGGTGTCCTTCAGTTTGATTGATTCATATTTAAGCATTGGTGATGTACAGTCTTGCTTACGGGGCGTTGGCTCACGAGCTTTGTTTATGTTTTCCACCCACAGAAATTGTCGTGAACACCTGCCTTCGGAAAATCACTGTCCCCTGGTGTTTCCATAGCGTGCTTATTACATAATTGGCGACCACGCCAGGATTCTTGCCAATGATGCGTACCCGATCCCACGGAAAAACTGAAGATGAACCTGTCGCACCCGGCGGTTCATTTTTGTCCTTGTGCTACAGAATGTTACAGTCGTTTTTCTTACTTCTGTCTCCGGTTATTAGCGCCGGATTCATCCACACTCGATCTCCCCCCACTATCCCACCACCATATAAGTTCTGCATGGTGACAATTTCCGCCGCTGGGCGGCGGACACATCAGAATACATCCAGCTGCTTCCTGCCAGTGAACGAAAGCGTGTGCTGCTTGCCTTATTGGATGGAGAAGCTCGGGATATAGTACGAGGTGAACATATCTTGAAAGCTGGGGTCACGGAAGATGTCTTTGGACGGCTTCGCGCATGCTTGACAGGGCGGATCCACCCAGTCGAACATCAATATTGGTTCCAGTCACGGATCCAACTGTCGCGCGAAAGACTTTTTGTCCGAGAACTTCGGCGAATAAGTGAAGACGCTTTTCCGGAGTTAACCGACGGACAGCGGGAAGAAAAGATCCTCGAGCAGATCATTGTCGGTACCCGAGCCCCTAAACTCCGCGAGCGGTTTTTGGGTAGTCCTCCTCACTCGGGTGCAGCGGCGCTACAAGTGGCGAGCCAGGTGGAGGACATCTTGGGCGTCCTGCAGAAGGATCGGGAGCCGAACACGGCACACCTCGCCCCCGTCCACATTCAACAACAACGACAAAGCAGACGTTGGACACCAGCCCGAGGACGACCATACCATCCCATGCCATTGCGCCCTAACCGACCGTACTTTCACTCTACCTTTCAACGTCCAGCCCCAACCAACTTTTCGAAATGGCCCATCCCGAACCGTGGCTGCTCCTACTGCCAGCGCTTCACGACACACAACCGGACCTGTGGACACAATGGACCACATGAGTTCACTCAGTTCCGGTGTGTGCCGATTTGCACCTTTGATTTTTTGAGTACGCACCAGACACCCCCACCGTAGACGGACATGCCTGGGATGTAGACTACTGATTGATACTATTCACCAGCACATGCTGGTCGTTGATAACTTACCCTGGGACGTCAAACTAGGAGTAGACTTCCTGAAAAGTCAACGGGCGAGGATCGACCTCCTAGCAAGTACCATCGGGTTGGAAGGGAGCCAAATCCCCCTCGTCACGACTGCCGACTCCGCCGTCGACCGACGTAGACGTACTGCTGCCGCAACTGTCACCTACAATGAGCTCGTCGACGAAGGCAGAACTAGGAAGTGTTCTGTCGGAGTACACCGATGTTTTCGCTTGGAAGGATTATGATGTTGGTCGAACGAAACACGTACAACATTGTATCGACACTGGAGATGCTACACCCATCCGCCTACCACCACGACGTGTCCCGATTCAGTAGCAACACCAGCTAAATCGATGACATGCTGAGCAAGGACATCATCAAACCTTCCGCGTCACCATGGGCCTCGCCAGTAGTCTTGGTGAAGATACATGATGGTTCTTTACGGTTGTGTGTTGACTATCGCAAGTTAAATGACGTCACCCGAAAGGATTCTTTTCCACTACCCCGCATTGATGATACTTTCGACGCCTTAGGAGGGGCAGCCTAGTTCAGTACACTGGACTTAGCCTCTGGGTGCTGGCAAGTGGAAATACAGCCTAG
The DNA here is from genome assembly GCF_000715545.1 of Opisthorchis viverrini. Classification (NCBI taxonomy): domain Eukaryota; kingdom Metazoa; phylum Platyhelminthes; class Trematoda; order Opisthorchiida; family Opisthorchiidae; genus Opisthorchis; species Opisthorchis viverrini. The sequence goes on from NW_008751676.1 coordinate 1,764,963, forward strand.
TGACCGTTGCAAGACCGCTTTTGCGATCCCATCGGGTTTATATGAGTTTCAAATCACGCCGCTTGGATTGACCAACGCTTCAGCCACATTCTAGCGCCTAATGTAAACGTCTAAACTACATGCGACAATTCCGGCACTACCTTATTGGTCGCAAGTTTTTGGTCCGAACCGATCGCAAATCGCTACTGTGGTTACAAAAGTTCCGTGATCCCGAAGGCCAAATAGCACGATGGCAGGAGTACTTGCAAGAGTACGATTTCGATAGCCTGCATCGAACAGGTAAACAACACGGGAAAGCAGAAGCTTTGTTCCGCCGACCAACCAGCGATCATGGTGATTGTCCATTATGTTCCGTTTCTTGCGTCTTATCGATGTCGTTACATGCACCGGAAAGTGAGGAGTGGGCCGCAGTTCAATCCTCAGACCCCGAAGTGAAACTCCTATATGAGCGGCTATTCCACAACCAACACCGACCATCCAGTGATGAAATCGCGGGTTCGAGCTACCCGACGCCTTGTCTTTGGGCCCTTTGTTCTCAGCTGCGTGTGACGGATGGTGCCCTTTACTACCAAAAAGGTCCTACTTACTTGCGCCGTATTGTGGTACCAAGCAGCGAGGTTGAACCAGTCTTGAAGCGACTTCATGAAGAATTAGGCAATGCTGGACAGAACAAACTGGAAGAGTCAGCACGTCGCAGATTTTGGTGGACACATATGCGGCGTGATATTGCGCTATTCTGTCAATCGTGCACAGAGTATGGCCAAGTAAAGGACCGAAGACAAAGTGCCCCGGCACCACTGCAAACGATAAAGGCGGGGTTCCCAAACAAATTAGTTGGTGTGGACATCATCGGGCCGTTGCCTAGAACGGACCGAGGCAACATGTACATCCTGGTGATGATGGTCGATCATTTCACCAAGTGGTGCGAGGCTATTCTAATTCCAAAGCTGGATGCCTGGACAGTGGCCAATACGCTGTTCACCGAGTGGATCGCGCGTTGGGGTGTACCCTACCGAATACACACTGACCAACGCACCTACCAACGCTCCAACTTCGAAAGTGTCTTATTCAAAGAGTTGTGCCGCATACTGGACATAAAAAAGACTCGCACTACGGCGCACCACCCCTAGGGCAATGGCGTGGTGGAGCGCACAAATCGAACTCTGAAAGGGTTGCTGAAAGCCTTTATCAACCATGGGACATTTTAACAGTGGGATGTTGCACTACCACGTCTACTGGCTTACAGCGCTACTATCCAGGCGTCTATCGGACAGACCCCATCCTTTATGATGACAGGCCGGGAGATGCGACTACCTTACGATGCAATCCTACCTATCCCGGCTCCAGAGGCGTTGTATCCTTCAGTGTTCGTGCGAGGCATGCAGGCCGGTCTCGTTCGCAGCCATGGCCTGGCTCGACAACACTTGCGTGCCGCTCAGAGATACCAGAAAGAGTACTACGATAAAACTGCGCAAGACAGGTTGTTCAACCCTGGCGACAGCGTTTGGTTGTATGAGCCCGTTCCACCTGTTGGTATAACGTCTAAGTTCCATAGGGATTGAAAGGGACCGTATACGATAGGGCGAGCCATCACCGATGTAACCTATCGACTTGTCCACCCTGGAAAGCCTAATTGGTCAACTGTTGTGCACGTA
>NW_008751676.1:1770026-1777862 GCF_000715545.1 Opisthorchis viverrini
TTTTCAGTCTACGCATATATGCAAAGAAGTGCAACATTTTGACGTTAAAGTTTTTATTTCGTCCGCAGGCGTTTTGCAGAAAAATACATTGTGCGTCTAGCCGCCGGCTTCTGTGAGGGGGGCCTGTGTAATGTGCCGACGGATGTCAAACTGCGCGCCATCGTTAATCACAATCTCTTTTGTCTAATTTCAGAAGCGGCGGCGGTAACGATGGTAGAAAATGAAGACATCCCTGAATACCGGACAGATGAGATTGATCGCCCCCCCAGTGACTACCACCGTCTGATGTTTATATATGCTTGTACCCCCTGTTCCCCGTTGTTGACTCTCTCTCTCCTGAATCCCCACGTGTTCAGAGGTTCGGAGAATAAACCGTTGAACCTGCGGTCTTGTGCTTCTATGTGGACCGTTGGCGAGAGTTACCAACTTACTGTTACATCCAACCAATATGTCGCATTCTCCATTTCAACCCACCCGGCTGCTATTCTCAGAACATCCACACAGTGAGTTTGGATACTTTCATACACGCAGACATATTACATAATTGGCGACCACGCCAGGAAGGTTACCACACACAGAGTAGACCTACCACAAAGATCCCTACATTACATATGTGCATACGGGCCTCAGAGCTAGCACGTTGCTCACTCACACACGGTAGACGCAGCCCTGGATACAGCAACCTCACGCTCACCACTCTTGAACGAAGCATAGAATTATAATGCGCTTGTATCTGTTAAAAATTTACACCGTTAACAGATTTCCAAATGTAATGCGGCAGATAGTATGTGAATTCCGGTAGTTTAAAACAGCTTGCCTGCGACAAGTCCATGTCCATGTTTTCCCAAAAGGTACCGGTGTCTCCAAAGGACGATGATATTTGTGACTACTGACGGTGACAAAAAGTGATTAATCAGAACAGCCAATATTTAGCAGTTGATGACGGTGTATTGACTGTTGCACCCAGCGTCACTCCCTTGTAGCACTTGTAAGCTGCTCTTTTTCATGCTCGATATCATCTTCTATTTCCCCATCATTATCAGTCACATCTCCGTACAAAGTTTGTTTTACTGAAGTACAACCGCTACCGCCCGCTTGTTGGCTCCAACGTGACTTTGAGACTTTTGCTGAGTGACTGATGTTGTGACCGCCAGTTGGCTTCAATTGACTGCTACTAATACTAAAAGTGAACAAACATTTCAGCTACAAACACTGGACTAGTGTATTCACATTTGTGGATTAATATTTCAATCACCGGAGATCCGGAATACCAGGAAGATAGAACTATTCTTGGTGTGGTGGTTCAACGGAATACGGAACAACGGAATCTCCTATTTTCAACTGTGTGTCAAGATTTACTTGGATTTTTCTCCTTGTGACTTTGTATCTGGCTTACATTAGTAATTGGTTCAGTTCACTAGAGACTTCATAGGGCCGTTAACCACTGCACCCTTGTTATAAAACCGTTAGTCGTTCGATGGAAAGATAGTCTACGTGTAATTGAATGTGCTGCCCCAAATGAACACCCTGAAGGCCATGCATAATGTGAATTGTGTCCAGTAGCTACAGGAACCGGTATTTTAATTGACCGACCCAACAGTTATTTACAACAACTTAGTTTCCGCTGGGAAGCATTATTTTCAGTTGTCGTTCACATAGTTTGGTGTGAACCCTTACGTTCCGAGTAACATCTCTCTCTCTCCAACCTCCAAGGCGCGCTTGTTACGATTTTGACGAGGATGGCTTGTACGCATTCGTTATTCTACATGCCATATAAGTAACAACCGACGAACTGCCGTCCACGGTGCACATGTTCCCTGAAATTTTTGGCTGGAATAACATTTGTGTAGCGAATTTCCGGTGTTCTAGTGATACTTTTGAAGTGAAGCACCCAAGAAGCGTAGAAAATGCCTCAGCCATACTTATACTGTGGGGCTCCCGTATACATTACGAAACGTATGTTGCCATAAAAATTCCTAGGTTGTCCTAGAAGTAGTAAGTTACGGGACCACTCTGAAGAAAAATTACACCAAAATTTTTTCAAACACGTAGGGCCTTGATGCCCTGGGAGCCGCGGCGCGAAACAACTTTACTATGCCTGATTGCAAGCAAATTACGGAATCAACAAAAATGTGCTCCGCAGATATATCTGGAAAATAAACTGGAAGAGAATCAGTTCCATTATAACATGAAGTATTTTGTAAGTACCTTATCCGTTTTTTGTTTGAATATGAAAGACTACAACTTCACGCGATGCAAACGTGGTCACTACGAAATCACATTTCGATTCATCGGATTTGGTCGAAAATGCAATTAGCATACGTTTAATAGACTATAATCCTAGAAATCCCAGGGTATGGTTTCATCAGGTCGAGGCTGTTTTTACTACCCAACCTGTCACTTCCCAAGCCACCCGATTTTCCTATGTCGTCTAGCATATTCCTTGTGATGTAGCAACAGAAATAGAAGACCTGTTGGAAGATACCCCCAAGGGAAATCCCTATGACGCCCTTCGAGCGGCCGTCATTACTAGGACAGGGAAGTCCGAAAACAAGATGCCACGGGACTTATTCACCACAGTCGAGCTTGGTGACAGATCGGCATCACAACCGCTCCGCCATAAGCGCAGTCTGCTCTGCGGCCGTAAGCTAGCGCAGGAAATCATGGCACAATTATGGCTCGACAAACTTTCACACTCCATGTCCCGCGTCATCAGTGCTTTCGTTGATGAACGCAGCTTGGAGCGCCTGGCCCAAATAGCGGATAAAATCCACGAAACCCACTCCAGCAACCCCGTTAACTCACTCTCCCTCCCTATGCTATTTACTTTCACAGAGTCCGATCCCATTCTTGCTTCTATATCACAACCACAAGCTAAAGTTGATACTTTGACCAATCGACTACAACGGCTAGAGACCGACAAGCATCGACTACGTTCACGATCTCGATCGCTGTCTCGTACCCGTCGCTCTTCGTGGTGGTATCACCAAACTTTCAATCCTCAAGCACGCAAATGCTGACTGCCTTGTTCCTTCAAGCTGGGTCCCAACTCCCCTTTGAACACCCGGGCCAGTCAGTAACGGCGACGACTGTCTGTGGCCCTTTTCGCACTGGTTGTCTATTCCACATCACCGATAGTTACCTCACTGAATGCTGGTGGCATTACACCGAAGATTTGAAGAGACTACCGGCTAGCTAAATACGCGGTTACTTCGACGTACATGCACCACGGAAGAGCCAAAAGATGTACTGTATCGTATATCAGGTTCAAGTGTGTCCCCAAAGATCGATCTAAAAGAGGTTTATCTTCAGATACCATTGGACGAAGCCTCTATCAACCTTACTGTGATCAGCACACCTTTCGGTTCATTCCGATACATTTTTCCCTTTGGTCTGAATGTCTCACCAGCTGTATTTCAACAGGTTATGAATACTATTGCAAAAGATTTGAAGGGTGCTGAGTCGTTATAAGATGACTTCATAGTGCACGCTGATGACAAAGCTACCCATGATATGCGTCTGTTGCCTTAACTAAAGCGATTTTCTGAATTCAGTGTAGCTGTTCACTCCGATAAGTGCACTTTTGGTGTCCCATCATTGTGGATCGCAGCGGTTAAAACCCGATACAAACCGTCTGTCTCCTTTAGTAAATGTGCCATCACCAACCAATCTACAAGAACTGCGTTCAGTTCTAGGAGCACTCCAGTATTACTCCCGTTTCATTCCTAATTTTGTCAAACGTGCAAGTTGCCTGTTTGATGTGATATCGTCCAATCAATTTTCTTGGTCCTCCAACCACGGAAAGCCGTTGCGCATACTGCTTGGTTATCTTCAGAGTTTCTGAATCAATTTTCCGCCGAACATCATTTAACCACCATTACTGACTCTCCTCCAACTGGAATAGGAGCAACCTTTGAACAGTGCGGTAGACCAGTGATCTGCGTTTCCCGTCGACTTCCAAAAGCCGAACGTGGATATTCTCAGACTCAACGAGAAGCACTTGCGGTATACTGGGTTGTCAAGCGGCTCCATAAGGATCTTTTTGAATCAAACTTTACCAATACCGCCGATCACGGGGCTTTGAAGTTCTTGTATCATCCAACAAAGTCTCTGGCTAAGTCATCTACCGCTATGGTGCAGCGATGGATTATTGCACTGCGTTCGTATACCTACACAGTTGTTCATTGTGATGCAAAAATGATTCCTCATGCCGATTTCTTGTTAAGAATTCCATCATGCGACTCTGATTCAAACAGTTTAGATTGTTGATTTGACCATTACCAGTCAAGCGGGATGCGCTTGTTGTTGACACTAAAAGCTATTTTGCTCCCGTTTTACTGCACTGCAATGTGGCTGGACGCAGCAAGAACGACACCGATTTCCTGCGTTGTACCGTCACCACGAATGCTTGTCCATTACTCCGGATGGTTTGCTGTGTTATGTGGATAGAGTTGTCATCCCACCGATGCAGCAAGTGGCTGTTCTTGAGGATTTGCACTTTGGCTATCTGGATGTTGACAAAATGAAATCCCTTGCACGCCTGTCATGCTGGTGGCCGGAACTGGATGCTGATATTGAGCATACTGCTGAGGATTGTGTTACATGTTTACATAATATTCATAACAAGTCTTCACAGTAATATCCGTGGCCAGTTACCTGTGGAGCATTTCAACAAATTAATACAGATCTCTGTGGTTCTTTCTCTCGGTAGCTACCACGCTTTAGTCATTATTGACGCATATTCACGTTGACCTGAAGTTTTTCTTGATTTTGATGATCTTTGTTGTCACCGGAAACATTAACCAGTTGAGTTCGGTAACAAAGTTCAATCTGTCAATGGCTCGTCTGTTGTTTCAAATACTAGTGGGGATCTTATGGTATCCGAACAAAAGGTTGTATCTGAAGAACGCACTACCTGTGAAGAATCCAATCCGAGAAGATCCGAAAGATTGTGTTCGTCTAAATATACTGATATACGTGAGGACCTTAATTCTCACATTATCACAATTATCAACTGCTTCAATTGTACGACACTGCCCGGTTTAAAAGCAATTACCGATATTCAGGTATGCGATCGATATGAAGTGGAGTAGGTATATGTGATTATTAGGGAATTACATTGACTGGATCGTGCGCAACCAAGGTAACTCGGAGCTTGCAGAGACATGAGATCAGAGATACCCGGTGTTGCTGCGTGTTTGTACGATGAAGTGACTTCAGAATGGAGCTGTTACATCCTAAAGAAAAGCCTGGAGCCTTGCAAAACCATTTGCGTCTGAGGTGTCATATCTCATGTGATTCCCTGTTAGCCTTTCTCGTTATGATGATAATTATGTTGTCATTTGGTGTGCACTTTGTACCCACAATGTCACGTTATCATAATTACGTTTATTCCAACAGGTGAATGGCTTTCCGTCAGGCATGATCAGACCATAGTCAGAATAATGCGTGGGTTTGTTCGTGGTTGCGTGTAATGGAAAAGTGAGTGATTGGGTAAAAACAAGAGAGTGAAATGCGAAGTTGCGGGCGTGATGTGAAATTGGGTATAGCAGTGCCATGCCATCATTGCACTGAAATACTTCGGTTTCTGAATAGCCCCGTAGCGGACGTCATCTTTTGAGATGATTTGGTTTGGACTTGCGATTCTGTAAGGAGGAGGAAATCGTCAGAGATAGAGCAAATCTCACGTAAGATCGCATTTTTTTATGATCTGGTTGGAAAGGTAGAGCGGTGCAGTGTTTTATATAAATCCAAATTTATAATACCTTTGATTTTAGTGTGACAGGTGAGGTCAATGCATGAACCTGCAATGCTTGGGTTGCGTTTGCTAATTAGAAGCACCTAGGGCGTCAAGGCGGGATACCCGTGAATATCAAGTAACGTGTGTATTGGGCTGCACTACGGGCAGTCAGCCACGAGCATATGCATGGTCCTTGCCGTTATTAGAAGTAGACTCGGCAGGAGATATCGAGTAAAGTTATGGGCATTACGGACCGTCCTTGGCAATTGAACTGGGCATAAAGGAGGCCCGAGTTTCAGCGTTGCACATGGACACACGCCTTGCAATTACAGTAAGTAGCCAAGGTAGAGGATATCGGTTACAGTTACAAGTATGCCGGATCGTCGTTGACCATTAGATTAAGATGTCACGTATAGTTGGAACCTGGTTTCTATCGGCCAGCATGGATACTGGCCTGGTGTTTTCTGTAGGAAGCTTTAAGATAGGGTAATGAAAAACGGTGCTGAACACTGATATCATGCTGTCGATGATGAGGATATAGACAGCAGACATAAGTGAGTGTGCGCAAAGTTATTCGTATGACGGTTAATCTTCGGCAGTCAAATTAGGACACTGCGCATAGAAGAGGCCTAATAATTAGCGTCGCATATAGGCGATGGCTCCAAAAGCTTCCGTACACAAAGTGGTGGCCTTCGAGAGCGCCTTCGCTCCATTCCGACTTAATTTCCTGATCAATGAGACAATCAGATGAACGTTTAACTGTCTACTGGACCCGGTTTTCAAGTATTTTCTGGTGAAATTCTTGTCAATCTGGAGTATCCAAACATCGTTCTCATCTTCAAAAAGGAAGAAAAGGCGCAAATGTATCTGGATGAACAGACAAAATGCACTCTGTCAATTAGCGTGCACTGTGTACCCGCAAAGTGTCACGTTATCATAACGATGTTTATCCCCAACAAGTGGGTTGCGTGCCGTCAGGCATGATCAGATCACAGTCAGACTAATACGTGAGTTTGTTCGTAGTTGCATGTAATGGAACAAGTGGGCGATAGAGTACAGTCAATAGAAAGAGGGGCATAGTTGCGGGTGTCCTTCAATCTGGGTATAGCAGTGCCATGCAGACACTGCACTGAAATACTTCGGTTTGTGAACAGCCTGCAACGGAAATCATTTTGAGACGATTTGGCTTGGATGTGCAGTTCTGTAAGGAGGAGGATATTTTTGTCTGGCCGAGGAAGTTCTCAGAGGTATAAAAAATCTTATTAAGCATCGCAGGTATTTTTCTGATGCGGTTAGAGAGAGCGCGGTGCAACGTTTTATATACGTTCGAAGTTATAATAGATTTGATTTTGTGTGACGTATGGGGTCAATGCACGAACCTGCAATGCTTGATTTGCGTTTGTTAGTTTGAAGCACCTTTGGCTTCAATTCAAGATATCCGTGAATATCAGGTGACTTGTGTATCAGGCTGCACTACGGCCTGTCCTGTTGTGAGACCTGGCCTGTTTGAGAGTCGGAGCCAAGACCTTCTCAGGTGTTTCACAACGGCTGTCTTAAAACCAAAGTTTGTGTAATTCGGTGTCTGCAAATCCGTAAGGCGACAGTTGAATAGCTATTTTTGGTTGTGCATTGGAGATTTCCACTCCTCACTGTGGATTAAAAACCGAGAACTGGTGTGGCCACAAATTATGCTTTTACCGATGTAACCAATAGATGGGAACATGCTTTGTTAAAGTTGGTAATGTTATTTTGGTCACTGGACGTTGGCAGGTGGACGACGTATAGATACGAAGGAACGCTGTTGATCGTTGGATTATTCTATTATGTATAGTTGGGACATTATAGTCAGCTTCGAGCATATGAATGGGCCCGACAGTTAATATAAGTAGCCTCGGCATGTGAGACCACGTGCAGTTATGAGGACGATAGACCGTCATTGGCCATTGGACTGGGCGAAGTTGAGGCTCCATACTCAGCGTTGCACGCAGACACACGCCCTGCGATTGCGATAACTAGCCAAGGTAGGCGATATCGATTACAGTTACGAGTATGACGGGCCGTCGTAGGCCGTTAGATTAAGATATCACACACAGATG
>NW_008751676.1:1783027-1791482 GCF_000715545.1 Opisthorchis viverrini
TCAGCGTTGCACGCAGACACACGCCCTGCGATTGCGATAACTAGCCAAGGTAGGCGATATCGATTACAGTTACGAGTATGCCGAGCAGTCGTAGGCCGTTAGATTAAGATATCACACACAGATGGGGCCTCATTTTTATGTGCATGCGGAGATACTCTTTACTATAGGTAGCAGGCATAAGTGAGAGCACGCACAGATATGGGTATGACGGGTCATCGTTTGCAGCTAGATAAGGACACTGCGCGAAGCTGACGCCCGATAATCAGCGTCGCATATAGGCACCGACCTATCAGTTTAAAAAACTAGACAGGGCAGCCGATATCGCGTACAGTTGTGAGTAGGAGGTCCGTAGTTCGCCATCAGACTAGGTATTTGTGAGTAGCTCAGGCCACTTATTCATCGCTTCGTACAAACACTAGCCCGGTGTTTATCATATGTGGCAAAGATAAGCGACAACGCGTACAGTTACGAGTACGACAGATTAGGCTCGATAAAGCTACCGGCTACCCAACGCCGCACATGAACACGGAACTAGCAGGTACGATTAGTAACCAGATTAGGCGACATCGGGTATGACAGGCCATCAGATTAGGCCATCACGTATAGTTGAAGCCTCATTTTTGCCGGCCCGCATGGGTCCTGGCCTGGTGTTTACCATAGGTAGCGAAGATAAGCGGTATCGCGTATGGCTATGGGTATGAAAGACCGTTTTTGATCATTGGATTATGCTACTATGCGTATGTGAGGTATCATATTCAGGGTCGTACATAGACGTGGGCCTAGCACTTACAATAAGTATTTGAGATGAGTGACAACGCGTGGAGTTATCAGTATAAGGGGACGTCGTTGGGTCATTGTATTGGGCTGCCATGCCTAGGCGAGGTCCCATAATCGGCGTCGCACATGGACGCTGGCATAGAAGTTACAATAAATATTGGAGACGAGTGACAACGCGTAGAGTCATTGCGTTAGGCTGTCTTGTGCAGGTGAGGCCCCCAATAAGGGTCGCACAAGGACACGGACTCAGCAGTTACGACAAGTAGTCGAGGTGAGTGACAACGACTGCGATTATCACGGCGACCGCTTTTAGCGGACGCCATCTGCCGAGCATCGTATTCATAATTGAAACGATACAAGCAGCTATCTTGTGGCGCTTTATTAACTTCAGGCTAGTTATACATGTCTGGGAAAAGGGATCATCACAGAGATGACGTTCGCATCGCTACTGCACATTTATCGCTGCTGTCTAACAACGTTGCACTTAATCGAAGTTGAGATCCCTGGAATAATTTTTGTGACCAGTTTCACGGAACAAAATCATCCTATTTTTCAAACCAGATTAGAGTGAGGCAAGCGAACGTCTTCTAGGGTGGATTTGCATTGGACATTCTGTAGCTATTTCTACTCTTATTGAACACCGAATGGCGTCAAAATATGCTGAAGCGCGTTTCTGTGCTTTATCTCGCCTACAATCGTGGCAAAATGTGTTAGTGTTGGTCCGTGACCTTGACATTTCTCTCACCTAAACAAAATGCTATAAGCAACGTCACCGGAAGGTGTAAATGGATTAGACTAACTCCCGAGTAAAGTCACCACTTTGAAAACCCGATGGTTTCGGCGAAATTAATTTGGGTGTGATTCTAGTCAGCAGGGCTCCGCGTATTATGTCCGTGGGGACCGCGGGAAATTTTGTTGGAAAAACTGGTTTGTTGACATGCCTTTTTCTGTATTGGATTTGGAAATAATTTCAAAGATCAGCATGCATCGAGGATATTCTTGGGTTTATTAGTGTTCTCTTTTTTAACAATAAAACTTCTTGGTAAATCAAAGGGCGAGAAAGAGACTAATAAAACCTGTTTTGAGGGCGTGAGGTTACAACAGCTTGGTGCACCTTAATCAAATCCAGTAAAATACCAAAAATAGAAATGTCCGAACGAAAACTCATCGTTCTGAGTGTAAGCTGTAATAGTTCCACCGAGTTTGTTTGGACGCAGGTAGTCGTGTTTCTTTTGGCAGATTTCCTGCTGCACGATCCTGGTTGTCCGCACTCTTTGGTGCTTGAGCCGGCCTGTGTTCCGACGGGCGAATGATGCGTGTGTGAATGCTTGATTGTGTTATGTCCTTATATATCGGCCGTTGCAATGAGTGGGACAATGCGAAATCGCCTGGTGTCTTTTAAAATGTCGTGGAACGGGATTTGACATGTTGTCGCATTCATGTCACGATTTTGACGCGTGATTGTGAGACAGACAAAGGGGAATGGGGGTGGTAGGTGCCGGTGAGAAATTGATTAGGGGAGTAATTAAGCAGAAGGGTAAGCGTCACACGCTCCCCCCTTTAGGGAGGGATCACATAGGTACTGTCCTTGATCCAACCAAGTCACGTCTTGTCTAGTGATGCACGTTGTGGGATGTGGGACAAAACAAAGCATGAGGGAGACAATGGATGCGGATGCACTAATCAGATCGGGCAACCGCTAAAGGTCCATCGAGGACGCACAGTGTTTCATTGCTGCCATCTAAGCGAGTTAACACGAAAACCATGTATACATTGCAGGCCTGAAATGAGGAAAAATTTCAAAGTGATCTGCAAGACAGCAGTATGCTATGAGTTAGACTGTGTTCCGGGAGAGCAGGCCGCCAAAAGTTATCACACTAGTGAGACGACACTGCCCGATTTCGAAAGCTGTAACCGATATCCAGTTTCAAATAATACGTTTGCGGTCGACGCGAACGGGTGTGGGCGTGTGATCATGAAAGTTTTGCATTAGTTTGTGTGCAGTCAAAGAAGCCAGGAGCTTGCTGGGACACGAGATAAGAAAATAACGTGAGCTTATATTATTGTTTGTACAACGAAGTGACCTCAGAATGACGTAGTTACAGTCCGACAAAAATCTCGGGGCTTTGTAAAAGGAAGCGTCGCACCGTGTGTATTTATTGGGCCCCTGTTGGCATCTTTTTGCCCTTCTATCCGTGAATTTTTCGGTTCTTTGGAGAACTGCTCGGGATGTATGCTACAACATCGTCGGAAACACAAATAGTGCAAGTATCTTTGGATAGAGGGCCTGCAGTTGAACGAAAGGTTGTCAACCGTAAATTTTTTCGCATCACCTAGGACAAGAGGTGCGGAAAGGGTGTATATGATTTGGGAACATGAGGAACTCCAAAAGCTTCCGCTCACAAAGAGGTGTCCATCACTGGCGTCTTCTCCCCATTTCTACTCAATTTCTTGATCGATGGGAGAGATCGATAAGGTGTAGTCGAAGGAAGGTTTTGAATGTTTGTGGGCGTGCTGTCAAACTAGTAGAGCAGTGCCATGGCATTGTTGCACCATTGGGTGCTAGGTTAGTCTACTGTTCGTAGTTGGGAACTTATAGCCATCCGCGAGCCTGGGTACGGGCGCAGCAGTTACTAAACGTATCCAAGGTAGATGCTATTGAATTAAGTTTCGGGTATGATTGGCCGTCGTCAGCCACAGCATTAGGTTACCGCGCATGGCTAAGGCCTTATAACCAATGCCGACCACGGATAAGTGCCTGACAGTTACGATAAATAGCCAAGGCAGGTATTATGAAATACAGCTATGGATATGACGGTTCGTCTCTGGCATAGATGGGGTCTTATAATCAGTGTCGCGCATAGACACGGTTATAGCAGCCACGATAGTCGAGGTGAGTCTCTGGCATAGATGGGGTCTTATAATCAGTGTCGCGCATAGACACGGTTATAGCAGCCACGATAAGTAGTCGAGGTGAGTGACAACGACTGTTGTTATCACGATGGCCGCTTTATGAATTATTCCACCTATATAGCACCATTTTGTTAATGGGAAAGACATCATTGTACTGGCAATGTAACGAGCAAACGGTATATCCGAGTGACGCGTAGCACCAGAACTTCCGGGAAGGCAAAACAAAGTCGGAGCTTGGTTTCTACACAGTACTATTAATGTAAGACTATTTCACAAGTTATACAAACCTCGACTGTAGATACTCGTCCAAAACAAATGGTCCACTTGGACTACAAAGTACAAACCAACGGAGCATACAGGCTCATACGTGCGACAGTTACACGCACACAAAGCCGGCCAGATGACCTCTAGGCCAAATGGATGAAGTGGTAAGGACAAACAAGCCTCAGTTCATATACACACACTAAACACAAAAGTGGAGCGGGGGTCACAAATGGAGACAGAATAAACATGTACTTGACGATACAAGTAACTAACTTCCGGTTATTTTCTAACGCTGTTTTCTTCACGGGCTAGTTATGCATATTTGGGAATGGGAATCGTTAGCGTGGACGGCCCTCACATCTCCACTGCAAAATTCATGCTGCAGTCTAACAGTGTTGTAGCTAATGGAAGCTGAGCTACATAGGGAAACGACGAAGTTTTGACGAAGTTCGCCGAACAAAATCATCTTAATTGTGAAATCTCAATCCTGTGAAGCAAACAAACTTCAGTGACCGCTTTTCCTGGGTGGAATTTGCACCCAAGAATGCCATAAAACGATAAGGTGCGAATTTGGCGTTTTCGCTCTCATAAACGGGGTCCATTGGCTGCACAACGCTCATAGTTGCAAAATCTATACGAGTGGAACGAAACGTTCAGCAAAATGCTGGGTTTTATTGCCTTTGTGCTCACACAAAAAAGCATCCTAACCTTCTTTCAAAATTTCGCAGCTTCCCAAGTTTCATTGCCCGTTGAAGCAATCATGCCCTTGGCGGAAGAAGTCCGGTGGAATAACTTCCTACCATTGCGAAGATCCTAGGATGCCTAAATGACGCTCAAAAGTTTGGACTCGTACTCTTAACTTAATGGCCTGTCCCTGTTAGTCCATCCGGGACACGTCGCCATCTTCGCACGTTCAATTACATTGTGCAACTATGAGCCTCCCTCATAATCAGGTAGCAAAATGCGAATCGGTGATCTTTCGTGACCTTCAAATTTCACTCACTTAAACAAATGCTATGAAAAAAGGGTCACCGAAAGGTGCGAATGCATTAGACAAACTCCCTTAGGAACAGCTTCGAAAACCCTATAATTTCGGCGAAACGATCTGGGTGTGCTTGTAGCCAGCCTTTCGGATTGATACTAACAAACGTTCCTGCGTTCGAAAGCGGCACGCTGGAACTTAGTTTCCGCCCTAGGTGCTGGCTTGCGCTCTGTATTCGTACGATAGAATTGAATTTTTGAAAGATACGTGTCCTCGGTGGACTAAAACAGACAGCAATTGAGTTCAGACTAACAGCTCAAACTTTTTGGCCCCTTCTGGGCACACCGAGTCCCAGTGACACAAGGAAAGTGTTCTATCAGAAAACTTCCGCCAGTGGCATTATGGCTACAGCAAACAGTGAAATTTGGTGAGCGGCAAAAACGCGAATACAAATCAGAATTTTTTCTCATTTGCCCAACTAAATGCAACATTTTTGCGTGAAAGTTTTATTCCACTTGCAAAGGTTTTGCAGCTGAGAGCATTTTGCGGCCAAGAGGCTGCGTGTCGGGTTCTGATTGTATACTAGAATGGTCCATTTTATACTTGCAGATTTTCGAGGGAAGATGTTTAGTGATTCTAGGAAACATACTCATCCTAAGGCACACAATGCTTATATCTTCAAAATCTGCGAATTTTGCATTTTCGGCATATGTGCTAACACCAGAATAGCCTAATCTAACTTCATTTTGTCGTGATTTGTCTTAAATAATTCCCCTCCAATTATGGGCGCTCTTTCGAGTTCAGTGTTGCTGTGCTGTGGTTCAGAAATGGCTTTACGCGCGTCTGTTGAGAATATGTGGGTGTATCCTTTCCATTTTCCGCAGAGTTTGATAGGGAGTTAAATGAATAAATGAGAGATAACTATGTAGAATTTGTACGTTCATCCGGTGATGGACTCACAAGCGCCGTTTTGCATTACAAACGGGCGCAACACAATGCAGAAGTTGGTGGGCCGCACAAACAGAAAGTCGATAAATCCAAAGAATCTAGTTAGTTAAGTGTACTTTCTACGAATAGATGGCGCGGGAAACACCCGATTTCCAGTGCACTTTTGTCTAAGGAGGAATCAACACGAGGCAGGGTGATCACATCTTGGTCATTTCCTAGTTTTCTGAACTTCACCATTAGCTTTTTTGGCTTTTGCACGATCGGCTCCCGGCACATTGACGGTTAACCAAAAAGGAATTGTGCACTTGCAGGACCCTGCTTAAGTATGGAACGCCGTCGCGTGAAGTGTGACAAATTGTAGCCGATGGATTCGGCAAGATCCTAACGATTCAAGACACGTACAACTACCGCCGAAAGTGTCAACATGTCTGTTGATTAGGTGACAATTATTTGGGCTTTATTTTTGTTGATGATATTCCTTCGGTCCTGACCAAACTTCGTGAGGCCAAACGCATGCTTGTGTCAGCCAGGGGGAGGTCAGAGTAGCCACACGTGCTTCCCAGGGAGGTGGCGGATATCGCATCGCCGACACTTCCAAAGTGCATCGAATGTCGAATACACGCGCGCAACAAACCGTTTTGGGCAAGTTTTCTAAAGCAACTAACAACTGGCTGGTAGATACAGGCCCTGAATCTTCCAGAATATTATTGGCGTTTGTACCGGGCGTCTGGTTATGCTTTTGTGGTAAA
Source organism: Opisthorchis viverrini (assembly GCF_000715545.1). Classification (NCBI taxonomy): domain Eukaryota; kingdom Metazoa; phylum Platyhelminthes; class Trematoda; order Opisthorchiida; family Opisthorchiidae; genus Opisthorchis; species Opisthorchis viverrini. Next base: position 1,789,661 of record NW_008751676.1, read on the forward strand.
GGAACTGTTTGTTCCCATGGGCGAACCGTTCGGATTATTCAGGAAACGATGGCCGAAAAGTATCATGTAGATATTTTTATTATGTGCCAATTGGCGGCACAAATGCGGGTAGCCAGATTGGTCTTCAGCTTTGACGTCATTTGCGCTACTTCCAAATTAGAAAAATGATCGGCAGGCACGCGCGTATCATACAACATCCATGTATTTTTGATAACGGACACTGCAAAGAGCCGTTACATATTCAACCGCATGGATCACCCGAATAATGCCGTACCTCAGATTTTTCATCACAACAATACGAACATACGGCTTCCTACAAGATCTGCAACTGCTGCGCCACACTGATCCGTAACTTGTCTAGTAACTTACGGTTCACTGGCTTTACATAACACACTAATGTGCTGCACACGCACAGCTCGGAATGTTTCAATTGATAATGCAACCTGTCTGGAAAATGCAAACAGACGCCCAATAAACCGGACGCATCACTTAGACAAAGATGCAGGCCACACAGGAGGTGCCCGGCACTTAGAATGGCTCATGCAGGAATCAGATATGCATGCTTCACATCAATGAAGCGGACGGAAGATCCTGGAGGACGGCGCCCACGTTGTGAACGTTATCTGTCGAATGGCCACGTGTGCGGCCGCTGGCTATTTGCACACTAAAATTATTTTCGCCCGAAAACTATAGGGCTTTGAAGTCGCAACTTTAACGAGGAGTTAGTCTAATCCATTTGCACCTTCCGGTGACATGTAGCTCGTGGCATTTTGTTTGAGTGAGCGAAATTTCAAGGTCACGGAGCTTCACCGATTCGCGTTTTCTTTCAGGTTTACGCGACATAAAACACGAAGTCGCATTTAGCATGTTTTGGCGTCCCTCAGTTTTCTTTACGAATAAAAAACATCTAAAGAATATCTAATGCAAACTTCACCCCATCAGACCGGTGGTTGACGTTTGTTTAATTAACAATCCTCTGTTTTAACAAATGCGATTATATTCGCAAAATATATTTTGTTCGCCAAACCCGGTCACAACACCTTTTCCCGTGGATTTCAACCTCTATTAGGTACAACGTTGTTAGACAGCAGCATGAACTGTGCAGTGGCGACGTGAAGGACGTCACTGCTGATGATCCAATTTCCCAGATATGCACAAATATCCTGTAGATAAGACGGCGTCGCGAGATAGCTGATGGTATCATTTCTATTATGAATATGAATATGGTTATGAATAGGTGGTGTCCGCCAAAAGCGGTCGCCGTGATAATCGCAGTCGTTGTCACTCACCTCGACTACTTGTCGTAACTGCTGAGTCCGTGTCCTTGTGCGACCCTTATTGGGGGCCTCACCTGCACAAGACAGCCTAACGCAATGACTCTACGCGTTGTCACTCGTCTCCAATATTTATTGTAACTTCTATGCCAGCGTCCATGTGCGACGCCGATTATGGGACCTCGCCTAGGCATGGCAGCCCAATACAATGACCAACGACGTCCCCCTTATACTGATAACTCCACGCGTTGTCACTCATCTCAAATACTTATTGTAAGTGCTAGGCCCACGTCTATGTACGACGCTGATTATGATACCTCACATACGCATAGTAGCATAATCCAATGATCAAAAACGGTCTTTCATACCCATAGCCATACGCGATACCGCTTATCTTTGCTACCTATAGTAAACACCAGGCCAGGACCCATGCGGGCCGGCAAAAATGAGGCTTCAACTATACGTGATGGCCTAATCTGATGGCCTGTCATACCCGATGTCGCCTAATCTGGTTACTAATCGTACCTGCTAGTTCCGTGTTCATGTGC
>NW_008751676.1:1796228-1814216 GCF_000715545.1 Opisthorchis viverrini
CATCTGTGTGTGATATCTTAATCTAACGGCCTACGACGGCCCGTCATACTCGTAACTGTAATCGATATCGCCTACCTTGGCTAGTTATCGCAATCGCAGGGCGTGTGTCTGCGTGCAACGCTGAGTATGGAGCCTCAACTTCGCCCAGTCCAATGGCCAATGACGGTCTATCGTCCTCATAACTGCACGTGGTCTCACATGCCGAGGCTACTTATATTAACTGTCGGGCCCATTCATATGCTCGAAGCTGACTATAATGTCCCAACTATACATAATAGAATAATCCAACGATCAACAGCGTTCCTTCGTATCTATACGTCGTCCACCTGCCAACGTCCAGTGACCAAAATAACATTACCAACTTTAACAAAGCATGTTCCCATCTATTGGTTACATCGGTAAAAGCATAATTTGTGGCCACACCAGTTCTCGGTTTTTAATCCACAGTGAGGAGTGGAAATCTCCAATGCACAACCAAAAATAGCTATTCAACTGTCGCCTTACGGATTTGCAGACACCGAATTACACAAACTTTGGTTTTAAGACAGCCGTTGTGAAACACCTGAGAAGGTCTTGGCTCCGACTCTCAAACAGGCCAGGTCTCACAACAGGACAGGCCGTAGTGCAGCCTGATACACAAGTCACCTGATATTCACGGATATCTTGAATTGAAGCCAAAGGTGCTTCAAACTAACAAACGCAAATCAAGCATTGCAGGTTCGTGCATTGACCCCATACGTCACACAAAATCAAATCTATTATAACTTCGAACGTATATAAAACGTTGCACCGCGCTCTCTCTAACCGCATCAGAAAAATACCTGCGATGCTTAATAAGATTTTTTATACCTCTGAGAACTTCCTCGGCCAGACAAAAATATCCTCCTCCTTACAGAACTGCACATCCAAGCCAAATCGTCTCAAAATGATTTCCGTTGCAGGCTGTTCACAAACCGAAGTATTTCAGTGCAGTGTCTGCATGGCACTGCTATACCCAGATTGAAGGACACCCGCAACTATGCCCCTCTTTCTATTGACTGTACTCTATCGCCCACTTGTTCCATTACATGCAACTACGAACAAACTCACGTATTAGTCTGACTGTGATCTGATCATGCCTGACGGCACGCAACCCACTTGTTGGGGATAAACATCGTTATGATAACGTGACACTTTGCGGGTACACAGTGCACGCTAATTGACAGAGTGCATTTTGTCTGTTCATCCAGATACATTTGCGCCTTTTCTTCCTTTTTGAAGATGAGAACGATGTTTGGATACTCCAGATTGACAAGAATTTCACCAGAAAATACTTGAAAACCGGGTCCAGTAGTTAGTTAAACGTTCATCTGATTGTCTCATTGATCAGGAAATTAAGTCGGAATGGAGCGAAGGCGCTCTCGAGGGCCGCCACTTTACGGTAGCTTAAGTCGGAATGGAGCGAAGGCGCTCTCGAGGGCCGCCACTTTGTGTACGGTAGCTTGAGGTGCCCTCCATTTATTTCTGGATTATTTCTGCCTCTTCCGCACCTCCTGTCCACGACGATGCAGAATACTGCACTGTTGAAAGCTCTCAACTCAACTGCGTCTTTCTCCCCAGAATATACTCATTCCGCATGATGGACTTCTTAATCGCCCTACTGCAATGAAGGAACCGGAAACTAGTGTAAGGACCAGCTTTGTTGGACGCCTGTTTTCGGTATGAGCCTGCCGTGGTTGTTGCATATACCCGGAGCAATCTCTCTGTGAACCGAAAATCCATTGATGGAATAGCAAATAATGCCACGATACTCACCAAATACACGTGATATGGCGCGTCAGAGGCAACAGGTTTTGCAAAGGCGAACGCTATTCTCTAGGCTGTAACATCCATTCTGAGGCCCGCTCATCGTCGAAACACGAAACACAACAGGTTATAACTGATCTCATCTCTCTGCAAGTTTCAAGAAACCTTAGTTGCGCAAAATCTAGACAATGCACGTTTGCTATACTCACATATGTGTACACCAGTTTGTATCGACCGCAATCTTACTATTCGCACGTAAATATCGATAAACATTCATGAAAATGGGCATTATCACCTCATTGAAATAGTCAAGTGTTGTGGCAGCTTTTGACCGTCTGTTATTTCGGGCGTCATTCAAAGTGCTTTCAAGCAAACCTTTTGGATACTTTACCCATTTTAATCCTGAATGTAGACGGCTATCTTATTACCTAGTCTGAATGGCAGTGATAAATCGCCGTGGACCCTTGCTAGACCCAAGAATATCCTAACCTCAATGGCAACCATAAACGGCTCATACAAGATATTCATGTACGGGGCTGTACACGAACCAAGGCACGGCGTCGCGATGACGGTGCCACGACTACCCTACCCAGTCTGACGGCTTTCCCGCAGCTCGCTATAGTTCTAGTATTTTCCAGACGAGCGTGTTACCTACAAGACCATTTTATTCCGTTTAATTGGTGCACGGATGTGAAAGTAGTGAACACCCTACTGCGACGTCCGCTTGTTCTGCCCATAAACCAAATAGTTCATCCAACGGCACTATTGGTGGTTTGCTATATCGGGAAAGATCAGACCTTGCCTGAAGCCAGATATAATGTGTGATGACATCCACGAAAAACAAGAAAACTTGCTACCTGTGACGAATTCTTTGGCTTCTGTGGCACGCCTACCGCAACCATAGACGAGTTTCTTATATCCAGACCGCAAATGGCCACTTCAAATTCAGGTTCGCAGGCTCGAATAAATTCTACATCCATTTGAGATTATTTCCAAATCTGCTACGTATGAAAACACGCAAGGAAACCAGATTTTCCACAAAATTCCTCACTGTCTTCATGGAGGCAATGTGCGAGGCCACCGACAGCCAACAAAACACGAATTCCGTGCACACAGTGGACCCTGACTCCGTTTAAAAAACCTTTAATAAAACCGCGGCCGCGTGGGGAGATTTCAAGCACCCGAATAAGTACCACTAAATGCTTAAACTTAATGTCGAAGTTTCCATCTTTCGAACCACATATTCAGGGAAATTTTGGGTGTGCGTCTAGGACACGGCGGCTGAACAGAGTCAGCGTCTTGCAATCAGGGACGGGCTACTAGTATCTCAATGCCATTGGCTCAGATGGTATAAAAGCCAGTACGGGGCTACAAATGGTCATTCCTCGCAATTTATGCATGCGTCCGGGGTGCCCACGATATGCCAAACGCGAAATGGGTCACAGGAATGTTACGATGCTACCGTGGGACATTTTGTGCGAACGATGTCCCAATTGAATGTTGCACGAACGGATGTGCTGGACAAGATTAAGTTGGGTATGCCTGACGCTGCTGTAATTTTTTGTTCTTTTTATGTAGTACAAAGCTTCAAAGCTAGGATTAATAAACTTGGGAAAGTAACTCGTTCGGATAAAGAAGTTTCGTTTGCCTGGGCAAGGCAACCGGCACATTGTAGGGAAGTGAGCGGGGCTTGGGACAATGCCACCAGCATTAAAAGCCGGGACCAGGATTACTGGTCGTATCTCAGCGAGGATTAGGCATCCAAAATGAGTGCCTGGGCAAAGCATGCTCGGAATCATGCTGTGGAACAGAATTAGTAATATTTCTTCCTTTGGAAATAGTTCGAGGTTTGCCCAGGCCAGCGAATAAGCAATGATCCAATTATTGTTGACCGGGGGTCTTCTTCTGAAGAGTTGCCACATATAATAGATTCCGAAGATGGCTCAAAATGTTTTCATACCACAGATAGCACATGAGACTCGCGAATGACCGCTGCAAGTTCGAGCGAAATCAGAAGAGAGAGACAAAGCACGTGATTACGTTTGTATTGCGTGAAATTGTAGTTTTCGTAGCAAAAAGCGGTTATGCAAGTGACAAAATACGTAATGTCATAATGAAAACAAAATTTTGGCACAAAATATCACAATACCCACACCACTAGAGCGTTGGATGTTGAAGGGGAAACCGCTCGAATAATGAAAGTATTGGATCAAAAGGTTACTCATTTCAAGTTTCGTAATCAGCTAAGTGCTGAGGGAAACAGACATGTTGTCCGGAAAGACTAACGGATTGAATGAGGTTGGCGGTAGGGGTAACTTGGGTAGGTGCGGATGTTGGTGGGATAGCAGGAATGCTGAATGTGTTCGCGACTGTTTCAATGAGGGAAGGCTCCAGACGATCAAAGGAGACGGTATCGTTATTTTTGATTCTCTCTAAAACGAAGTGTTTGGTGTGATGTTCGATAGCGTTGAAGGGGCCCTCATAACAGGATTTGAGGGGTTTTCTCGTTGCGTCATGTCGGACAAGTGCAAATAATGTAGAAAAGAGACCGTTTGAGATGTTTTCTTTTCCGTTGATCGTCTGGTCGGTGTGGCAGGAAGTTGAGACGAACGCTGTTTCAGTGGAGCAAATAGCAAGGAAAATGAGGGGTAAAGAAGAGAACCCTTAAGACTGGTTCAGTTGGGCGGTCAATGCAGCTTTGAGGTAGCGATGGAAACACTAAACCGGACCGTTGGAACAAGGATGATACACAGTAGTCGAAATGTGATGGATACCGAACAGTGTGGAAAACTCACGGAAGAGATTACACTGAAGTTGTGAACCGCAATCGGTAGTAACATTGGAAGGTATGCCAAAGTTACTCATCCAATGCTGCAAAAACGAAAAGGCTACCGTTTCGGCTGAAGTATCCGAAAGGGGTACAGCTCCTGGCCAATGGGTAAAATGATCAATCACGGTAAGAATATGAATGAAACCGTTTGACGGGAAAGTGAATCAACAATGTTGAGATGAAAGTGCGTTAATCGAGCAATAAAACTGCAAAATTTAACTTTTGCAGCATTTATCAGCAGTTCCACATATACAACACTTCTCGCCGTGGGTGATTCAGAACCACGCGGTTCGACCCCGATCCTCCGGTTTTCTTAACATTCCATGTACTTTACTTTCTAGAACTAACTCTCCACATTCAAAAGCCAGCATAATTTTCCCGGACTTGACCAACCTCATTCTCAGTGAGTAGATTACCATGTTTTGATTAAACTATTTTATGGAGAAATTAGAGAGAATCTACTCGCTGCTCCAGAGAATGCATATGAAGCTGGACTCTTTAGTACCCACAAGCAGTTCTCAGACATTCGACGAGCCCCCTTTTCCGCTGTCATCCATGGACGATCTCCGAAAGTATGAAGAACATCTAAGAGGTGGTCCACGCTATACACAGCTGGTAAGTATTACTTTTATTTACGATTACTGATTTTAGAAATGTGGAAAGGTGGCTCTTGAAGGAGGCTGGCGATGTACAAGTGTGCGTTACCAACTTGCTCACCCGGATGTTGGCACCAAGGCTAGCCGTACTACTCAACTGGCGCAGAATAAATGAAAAAGAAGCCTTTGGATCAACCAGGCTGGCTCGAGGACTTATTTGTAAGTATTTAATGGTTATGTTATATTTAGCTAGTTGAATCAGTGTCTGGATGAAACTCAATAACTATGTTCTTCGTTATAGACGCCACAACTGAGAAGTTTCCGAACAAAAATCTGAGACAAATAAAAGAAATCGTCCATCGGTGGCTGGAGAACGAACGGCAGAAAGTCCGGAAACGCCTGTAGAGAGCCACCAAGAGTGACAGATGATTTTACCCCTGTATTTTCGCAAAATTCATTCATAAAAACATTTGTACTTGAAAGCGCTTATTGATATCCAGGAAGGTAGTACGTTGAGCAGTAGTGTGTGAGGGCAGATGGGCTATCACGGCATGAGAGCGTAGTGTTTAGGAAGTTTCTGAATTGTAATAGGGGACTGCATTCGCGCGTCGGGCGACTTTAGATAAATGCGGACTTGGTTCGGAAACATCTGCACTATTTCCATATCCGGGTGCGGAAATTTGTTTCATTTCCACACAGAATCTGCACCCAGGTGCAGAAGTGTGCAGATATTGCGCGGAAATTTCCGCACCCGGGTGCAGATGTGTGCAGATATTGCGCGGAAATTTCCGCACGCGGATGCGGACTGGGACCCTACTGCTTCCGCACTCGGGTGCATAAATCTGCGGATACTGTGCGGAAATGTCCGCATCCGGGTGCACATATTCTGCGGAAATTTCTGCGCCGGTGCTAACTGGGTTCGTACGCCGAGTTACTTTACTGCCGGTTGGCCCATTATGTTAGATCCTAATTCATGTGGGGCTATACAAAATTGCCCTAATCAGCTCCCTCGCTGCTCTGATTCCTGGATGAGAAAGTCCATGGAAGTGGTCGAAAGTAACATGTTGAATAGCTTCGGTGAGGATTGAGTGAGCTGTACCGGTAGGCATCTAACAAAAATGGTTCCAGACTAGAGTTTAAATGCGTCTAAGAGACTTGAAATGAAGGGAAGTATAGAATGGGCAAAAATTAGGATCACGATGCTGAAGGTTCGCCAGCTTGTCTAGGTCCAACTGCGTGGAAAAGTGAAGAGTGCTGATGTCAGGACGGGATAGTGCGTCTGCGGCGACACTGACTGAACCTGGAGCGTACCGGATGTCGGTAGTGAACTAAGAAATTTAGTCGGGATGACGTATCTCGCTTGGTGAATATCGATCAGGCTCGGCGTTGAAAGCTTGCGTGAGTGGCTTACGATCGGTTCGATTGGTAGATTTTCTACCTTTTAATGAGTGTCTGAAGTGGGAATAGCAAGGTATACGGCGAGTAATTCACGACCAAAAGTACTGTGACGTGTTTGTGCAGCCTGCAACTTCTTCCGGGAAAAGGCTAATGGTTGTGGTATGTTGTTAACAATTTGATGGACTGCGGCACCGACAGCAGCGTTAGAGGCATCAGTTGCCAAAATAAGCTGTGTACTTCCGTGGGTATCGGGGACAGATAACTTTCTGGCGTGAGCAATGGCTTGCTTGGCTCTTCCGAAGGCGGCTATAGCGGCGGAGGCCAAGGTGACAGATTTTTCTTTGGCGCCAAGTAAATCGGTTAGTGGCTGCAAAATATCTGCACAGTGAGGGATGAACCGCCGATAATAGTTGATGGTACTGATGAAGCGACGGAATTGGGTGATGGTGGTGGGTATGGGAAAAGATTTTAAAGCCGAAATGCGATCTGGTAACGGTGAAATGCCGGCTGGGTCAATGTGTTGGCCAAGAAAATCTAGGCAACAGAACATGCATTTGTCAAAGTTGAAACGTTTGTTGTACTTAGAAGGACTTTCAAATACTGCCCTGAGGTGAGCTACATTCTCAGTTGGGGGGGTGCTAGCGATTGAAACATCGTCTAGATAAGCATACATTAAAGGTAAACCACGCGAAACTTCATCCAGAAACTTTGAAACGTTTTAGCTGCATTTCGAAGACCAAAGGGCATACGCGTGAATTCAAAAGGGCCAAACGGTGTTGTGAAGGCCGTTTTATGGAGGTAATCCTGGGCTACGGGTATGTGGTACTATACACGTACGAGATAGAGTCTGGTGAAAACGTTGGTATGGCATAAGGTACTTGCGAAATCGTTGATATGTGGGATTGGATACCCGTCTGGTATAGTGGAGTTATTCAGAGAACGCTAATCTCCACAAGGTCTCCCATCATCTTTAGATTTCTCGAGTACCATAAGTAGGGGTGACGACCAATGACTCTATGAAGGGCGGATGATGCCGAGTTTGAGCATGTGTTCGTGTTTCGCGATCTGGAGCCTATCCGGATAAAGTTGACGGGGGTTGGTATTGACAGGGGGACCTCTCGTCTGGATGTGGTGAACGACGGAATGGGTGACCGGTTGAGTGTGCTGAAATGGAGGAGTAAGAGTTGGGAAGTCCCTAAGGATGTCAGCAAAATGGGAATCAGCAAAGATAACCCGGACACCTCTGGATGAAATTACGGCAATAATTCCGTTGACTGACAGGGAAGTTAGCATGCCCAAGAGACTTTATTGTCAGACATCGACAGATAAGCTGTAGTGGGTCAGGAAGTCCGCTGTTTGGACCATCAGACAAAAAAATTCACTTGAACGCACGTCTCAATCGGAGGTCAAGGGTGAGGGGACGTTCGCCGTATGTAGCGACGCAGGTACCGTTAGCGGCTTGTAACAAATAACATGCAGAATCAGAAAGTGAATCCTTATGTGGTAGCAAGCTGACTTCAGCTTCCGTATCTACGAAGAAACGTGGACCGCTTGATTGATCGGTGTTGTGACATAGGCGACTTGATAAACGATACAGTACATCTTTTGGCTCTTCCGTGGTGCATGTACGTCGAAGCGACCGTGTATTTAGCTGCCTGGTAGCCCCTCCAACTCCTCGGTGTAATGCCATCAGCATTCAGTGAGGTAACTATCGGTGATGTGGAATAGACAACCAGTGCGAAAAGGGCCACAGACAGTCGTCGCCGTTACTGACTGGCCCGGGTGTTCAAAGGGGAGTTGGGACCCAGCTTGAAGGAACAAGGCAGTCAGCATTTGCGTGCTTGAGGATTGAAAGTTTGGTGATACCACCACGAAGAGCGACGGGTACGAGACAGCGATCGAGATCGTGAACGTAGTCGATGCTTGTCGGTCTCTAGCCGTTGTAGTCGATTGGTCAAAGTATCAACTTTAGCTTGTGGTTGTGATATAGAAGCAAGAATGGGATCGGACTCTGTGAAAGTAAATAGCATAGGGAGGGAGAGTGAGTTAACGGGGTTGCTGGAGTGGGTTTCGTGGATTTTATCCGCTATTTGGGCCAGGCGCTCCAAGCTGCGTTCATCAACGAAAGCACTGATGACGCGGGACATGGAGTGTGAAAGTTTGTCGAGCCATAATTGTGCCATGATTTCCTGCGCTAGCTTACGGCCGCAGAGCAGACTGCGCTTATGGCGGAGCGGTTGTGATGCCGATCTGTCACCAAGCTCGACTGTGGTGAATAAGTCCCGTGGCATCTTGTTTTCGGACTTCCCTGTCCTAGTAATGACGGCCGCTCGAAGGGCGTCATAGGGATTTCCCTTGGGGGTATCTTCCAACAGGTCTTCTATTTCTGTTGCTACATCACAAGGAATATGCTAGACGACATAGGAAAATCGGGTGGCTTGGGAAGTGACAGGTTGGGTAGTAAAAACAGCCTCGACCTGATGAAACCATACCCTGGGATTTCTAGGATTATAGTCTATTAAACGTATGCTAATTGCACAACCAACCAAATCCAATGAATCGAATTGTGCTTTCATAGTGAAGTGTGCGAAGAATTATCAGACATCAAGTGGAAGTGAGCATGCGAGCCGACCGTGAGGTATTGTGATCACAGAAAGCCAAGAAAATTGGAGAAGCCTATAAAGCTGGTTATGCCGGAAGATTATTTCAGTTGATCCGTGCGGCCGCCCTCCTGTGAGTGACACCACTGAACATCGGAATGGAACTACCACCTCGAATAAAGAACAACTCCTCGATCGGTGGGCTGTGTAACTTGAACAACAACTGTCGTGGCCACCTATTGGCACTAATCTAGAGCCCACGGATGAAGTAGAACCCTGGATAGTGAACGTGAAACCATCTACGGCCTCGGAAGTTTACGCCTGCATATGCCCTTTCAAGCGCCACCGAGTTTATGGTTCGGGTGACCGCCCACCCGCACCGTTCAAAGACGGGCGTGGAGTTCTCAGTCAGCGCTCGTCCGATCTGTTTGCTTGCATTTGGGAAAAGGAGTCTGTCCCAGACAACTGGGGATAATCGGTGATAGTGCTCGTTTTCAAAGAAGGGGTGTGTAGTGAACGTGATGACCACAGGGGACTAGCTTGAGCCGGTCGTACAGAGACTGTTGCCGTCAATTTTGATTCGTCGCCTTACGGTGGCTCGTAGGAGACTGACTGGAGGCCGAAAGCGGGGATTCCGGCCTGGTAGGGGTTGTATTGACGACATCTTTACACTGCGTCAGGTGCTAGAACGACGCCATACGTATAAGTGACCCACAATTCTAGTATTCCTGGGTTTCCGAGGCGCTTTCGACTCGGTTGATAGGTATGTTCTTCTTGAGATGCTTGCCGACCAAGGAGTGCCCCGGAAGTTGGTAAACATAATATATTCTTTGTATTCCTACATTTTTGGACATGTGAGAGTGTACGGGGAGCTCTCCAAAAGCATCAGTACACAGAGCAGTGTCCACCGGAAATGCTCACTCTCACCATTCATTTTTAACTTAGTGCTCGAAGAAATGCTGAGACGAACGGTGCAGGGTCTCCAAAACCCTGGTGTTCAAACAGCCTGTGAAAAAAACCTTGTCGATCTGGAATATGCAGACGACATCGTTCTCATGTTCGAAGAGGAGGAGAGGGCATATGTGTTTTTAGATGTGATGAGCAAAGTCATCCCGTCCTTTAGTATGCACTTTGCACCCACAAAGTGTAAGGTCATGCTCGTGGACGTGCATTCACTGAACACGCCGCTTACAATCCATGGAGAGGTGCTTGATGTTGTGGAGCGTTTCACCTATCTTGAAAGTTGTATTAGTTCTGATTGTAGTATGACAGATGAGGTGAATGCACGAATCTGCAAGGCTCGGTTCGCGTTTGCTAGTTTGAGATACCTATGTAGTGGGAGTGTTTTACCCCTGAATCTGAAAGGGCGTGTGCATCAAGCTACAGTGCGGGCTGTTTTGTTGTACGCCCGGGCGACTTGGCCTGTTCAAGCATCGGGACTGAGACGTCTTCAGGTGTTCGACAATCGTTGTCTCAGAACCATAGCCCGTATCGGTTGGTGTCGGCGAATCAGTAATGGATCAGTTGGAAAGCGCGCTTTCGGTTGTGCAACGGGAGCTTCCATTGAAGAACGCGTATGTCGAACCATCGTTTGCCGAAGAGAGTGCTGTTTTCCATGCCCACTTCAGAGTGGCGTAAACAGAGAGGTGGCCAAACCTTGAACTGGGAGAGGGTATGAAAGAAATCACGAAACGTTTTGGTGCTGTCGGTGTTACTTACTTAGCAGGAGGTGGACCGCGTGATCCTCACTGTGTCTGGTTGGAGACGCTGCCAGATGTGGCTGCCAACCGCGTCTGTGGCGTTCTTGTTGTCAGTTTCTGTCTTGTCTTCTTTTCTTTTTCTTTTCTTTACAATAGGGCTTTCAAATAAATCATGGTTGTACGGCAGTGAAGCATCGGTGTTCAACACTGGTGTCATGCTGTCGATGATGACGATGATGACAAGTTATTACTCCCAGTCTCGAAGAACCCAAGGAGTGCTATGAAAAATTCACGTCGATACTGCCTGCGATAGGTGGCCGGTGAGACATACATCCGTTTGGGAACCAAAGCAGGTTTACCGCGGCAGCTCCGGGGAATTCACAGTGGGGTAACAAATATCGACATTTAGGTGAATGTTGATGGTAATCTGGCATACAACTCGTGTACCGATCTGTGGCCCATTCCCGCATGATTTCCCTTATCCTCAGCAATCGTCTTGCTGTTGATATGCGCTGTAGCACAAGCCGCATAGCCAGACGATAAACCCATCCATCCCCTTTCATCTGAGGATGAAGGACACGTACGAAGAAGCCCTCAGAGATGGTACTCGGTATGCACGTGGTAGGTGCTGGTCTAAGTCACGATGATTAAATTCACAACACTTGAAAGGAGACTCGTGCAGGATGCCAACGATGTACAAGATTATATAACGAAGAGACTGTGGTGAACATTGACTCTATACTATTAATTCTTTTTAGTGTATTTTTATATGCCTTTATTTTAAGATGCGATTGATGGTACGCCCGCGATGTTCGAGAATATACGATATTCATTCGTCCATATTCGGACTTCCATACTACGCGTACATTCGATAGTTAAGATACCCACCACTATTCTCATTATCACATTTGGCGTCGCGATTCGAAATTTTTTCTCTTCATCACAATGTTATCTAAACTGGAATCGCTCAGTGTAAATTCAACTGTAGGGAGGTGGAGGATTATTTGGAACGCCTCAGCATTTGGTGTCTTACCAAATCGGATCTGGATGATGAAAAGATTACAGCTTATTTCCTGCAGGAAGGATGCTTATGATCTTGTGAAGAATATATCATTCCCTGCGGCGCCGATCGATTGCACATTCGATGTTCTAAAGAAGTTAATTCTCAGTCATTTTAAGCCCATCAATTTTGTGGCCGCAGAACGAGCGAAATTCAATTCGCTTATTCCATCCGAATCTCAGAGTATTCGTGATTTTGTCCTCCAACTGCAAACACAGGCTGCAAAATGTGACTACGGCCAACAACTTGAAAGCCAACTGAGTGATCGCCTCATTGCCGGAATTAATCTTCCAGATCTACAACAAAAGCTCCTAGTACAGACTGATCAACGCTTCATATCGATCAGAAAAATTTGCGAGCAATACCAGGATGTTAAAGAAGTAACCAAATGCAACGAGACCGTTTTATTTAATGCACTAAAGTCGAAAGGGCTGGAAGGTCGCCCACACGGTAAATTTGAAACCAATATGCGTTATCATAACAAAAACAACCAACTGAATTCGAACATTCAAAATCGTCAAATACGCCAACCAAAAAAAGTTCTTGGCAAATGTGCTTCGTGTGGACAGGACCACTCCAGATATACTTGCATACATCGCCAATCAAAATGTTTTTCATGTGGTAAGATTGGGCATATTCAGAATGTATGTAAGTCCAAAAGAGTTTGTAGACTGACTGTCGACTCAAATTCTGATATCAAGCCTTTGACTGATAACATCTCATCCATGTCTTTATCTGTTTTATCGAATTCTATGCATGTGTCGAAGACGCTCATATCAGGCTCTGGTAAAAAGCATAGTTTTATCATTGATACTGGCAGCGTCGAATCCATTATTCCTGAGTCAGATCTTATAGCATTTTATCCTACTGCTGTTTTAAAACCGACACAATTATCTGTTAGAGGTATCACTGGACATGCTTTACCGCTTCTTGGTTCATGTACTATACCAGTCAAAGTTTCCAGTGGTAACTTTGTTGATTGTAATTTTCTTGTATCGAATTCTGGTCCTTCAATAATTGGTCTCAAAGTTTTACGTGCGCTTAACGTTAACATTTCACTACTTACTTCAAATTTCAACGAAACCGAATTGAAACAACTGATCACGAGCTGCTCCAAAGTCACCGGAGGAATGCGCATACCAAAAGTGAAACTCGAGGTTTCTGGTGATCCGATTTTCCTCAAACGACGTATAGTACCTTTTGGTTTGCGTGAACCAGTGCGTCTAGCTCTAGATTCATTGTGCCAAAAAGGTATTCTGACACCTGTCGAGTCTTCCAAATGGGCTACGCCGATTGTTACGCCATTAAAGTCTGATGGTAAAACTGTTAGAATTTGTGGCGATTATCGATTGACACTCAACAAAAGCCTACTTCAACGCTCGTGTGCTACAGAAGAACCTGAAGATGTGTTGTATCGTCTAGCGGGATCAAAAATCTTTTCAAAAATAGACTTGAAGGATGCATACTTGCAGATACCACTTGATGATGCTACTAGTGAATGCACAGTCATCAATACACCATTTGGATTATATCGGTATAATTTCTTGCCATTCGGACTTAATGTCTCTCCTGCTGTATTTCAAGATGTGATTAATTCAATTACTGACGGTCTTGAAGGTGTTGTAACTTATCAAGATGACGTGATAGTTCATGCTGTCGATAAGGTTACGCACGATTCACGCTTGCTTGCATTATTCAAAAGATTTCATGACTTAAATGTTGCCGTTAATTCTTCGAAATGTGCATTTTCTGTTTACAAACTATCATGTTTAGGCTACACTGTTGATGGAAATGGTTTTTCTCCTGATAATGAACGTTTATCGCCTTTAGTCAATGCTCCATCCCCTTCTAATCTGTCCGAACTTCGTTCCATACTTGGTGCATTGCAATATTATTCCCGATTCATACCTAACTTTTCTCAGAAAGCTTATTGTCTATTTGAACTGTTATCTCTGAAAACATTTTCATGGATATCTGAGCATGAGAAAACTTTGCGTTCTTTACTCAATTATCTTAAATCTGACGCTATTTTGAAACCATTTTCTGCGAAAGATCATTCAACCGTTATAACTGATGCGTCTCCAACTGGATTAGGTGTTATTCTCGAACAAAATGGCCGTCCTGTCATTTGTGCATCCCGTCGACTAACACAAGCCGAACAGGGCTATTCTCAAACACAGCGTGAAGCTCTTGCTGTCTACTGGGGTGTAAGTAGACTACACAAGTATCTTTTTGGTAAACCATTCACGATTGTGACCGATCATGAAGCCTTGAAATTCATATACCATCCTATGAAATCATTGGCTAAGTCATCCGCAGCCATGGTTCAACGTTGGAGCATCGCTCTCAGTTCGTATACATATGACATTATTCATCGTGGTGCTAAATCCATTCAGCACGTCGATTATCTATCCAGAGTTCCAGAAAGTTTATCACAATCTAATGTTTCTGATTGTTTGTTAGTACAACCGCTTCCGATTAAACGAGACGAGCTTGTGCGTGATACCCGAAAATACTTTTCATCCGTTATCTCTGCATTAAGACGAGGATGGACGCACCAAGAACGTCGTCGATTTCCCGCATTTTATGCTCGTCGAGACAGTTTAGCATTGACACCTGATGGATTGTTGTGTTATAACGATCGTGTCGTGATTCCACCAACACACAGAAGTGCCATTTTATCCGATTTGCATTCCGGACATTTAGGCATCGACAAAATGAAGTCTCTTGCCAGACTTACTTGTTGGTGGCCAGAGTTGGATGCAGACATTGCGCGTACGGCTAAGGATTGTATGAACTGTACACACAAAATTCATTCCAAATCATCCAAATGGATTCCTTGGCCATTGTCCTGTGAAACATGGCAACGCATTCATGCAGATTATTGCGGTCCATTTTTGAACAAATATTATGCACTGGTGGTTGTAGATTCCTATTCACGCTGGACGGAAGTATTTCTCACGACATCCCCGAGTTCTGAGTTTACTCAGTATGCTTTGAGGAAACTATTTAGTCGTGAAGGTGTACCAATTGTTTTGGTCACTGATAACGGCTCACACTTCACAGCGAAATCTCTCGAATATTGGTTAAAAGGACTTGGTTGTCGTCATTTATTTACTGCTCCCCGTCATCCACAGTCTAATGGACTCGCTGAAAATTTTGTTCGAACTTTGAAATCTGCCATCAATTCTATTTCCCCTGTTACTTTTCATGATCTTGATCGAGGTATTGATAATTTCTTGATGCAGTACAGGAATGAATTCAATTCAATTACTGGTAAGAGTCCAGCAGAGCTATTCAAGTCGAGATCCTTACGCACGAACCTGGAATGCATTGGGACTGCCGACATTTTTCAAGGGTCCGACGTTGAGAAGATCTGAACGTTTGGGATTCCAACCTATTAGAGACTATAAAGACCCGCACGCTCATTCAACGTGTGGTGGATGTGGTGAACATTGACTCTATTCTATTCATTCTGTTTAGTGTATTTTTATATGCCTTTGTTTTACGATGCGATTGAAGGTACGCCCACGATATTCGAGAATATACGATGTAAGGCAGACTCGGCGATTGCCTTTGTTTTACGATGCGATTGAAGGTACGCCCACGATATTCGAGAATATACGATGTAAGGCAGTTGAAACTCGGCGATCACGCGACTTGCGGCGTCATCCCCATTCTGATTGGTTGATACCTAGATGGTGGGAACATTCAAGCTTGGCAACATGGCGGATTTGCGGTTCATGATTGACCCTCTCAAACGAAGCATAGAATTATGATGCGGTTGTGTCCTTGAAAAATTTACATCGCTCATAGATCTCTAAATATAATAAACGCAAAATTATGGGACTCCTGGCAGTTTTAGATAGCTTGGTTGTAAAGAGTTTAATCTTATATTTTGTTCCCAAAGTTAGCTATATCTCCAAAGGAAGATGATATTTGGGATTATTGGCGGTAACAAAAATTAAGTAGTCAGAACAGCCAAGATTCAGCAGCTGGCGCTGGTGTATTGGCTGTTTGCAATCAGCATCGTTCGCATATTATAAAACGGTTATTCGTTTGAATTAAAGGAATAGCCTACGTGATGGCATATGTTCCTCTCAATGAATCCATTGAAGGCCATATATCCTTGGAATTGTGTTCGGTAGCCAAGGCACCCGATATATTCAGTGACTGCCCTAGGTGGGAGACCCTGTGTCTTCTTGGACAGGCCCAACTTTGGTTTATAATGACAGAACCATCGGTGCGTCGTTTGGAGCCAACGGGGCAACGATAGCGTCTGTGGGTGAGCTAGAGCTGCAGCTCTGGCACCACCGGTGCCAAGCGTAACATGCCACCCCTATTTGCCACCTTTGGGCACCGATGCCCACTGGTGGCACCACCGGCGGCGTGTTTACCGAGTGGTCACCTATTTTCTATTTCTGATCGTTCACCCCTTAACGTAAAGTATCGTTGTGGCATGACAAAGGTTTACCGATCATCTGAGCACACAGAATAGTGTAAGCAATTGTTGACGCATTTAGTGAGCAATGTACGCCAAGCTTGGAACACCATTATTGCCATAAACTTCTGATGCGACTGTGGACGACACATATCAGCTATAACTAAAGCAACAGCAACTTGTCACCCTTGAACCTTGAAACTCGGTTGTGGCTGGAAATCGCTCCTTCCGTTTTCGTTGGCTACTCTACATAGGCGAGGTATTAAATGTACAGTGCGCCCCTGTCATAAAGTCTTCGGATTAAATAATACATTTGTCGACTACGTAACTAGTAGCACCGTGACGTGAAATACCCATGAAGCCTAATAAGTGCATCAGGCACAGTTAGGCCGCCGGACTGTTGTGCATAATGCTAAACGTATGTTGCCCTAGAAGTTTTCGGGACCACTCTGAGGCTATAGACGAAATCGGAAAATTACGTCCGTTTTTTTCACCTACGCAAGCTGGTTTCCAACCCAAGGCCTGGATGACCTGGTTGCCGTAACGCATGTGTTGTCGGGAAATATGAAACCAATTATAGGAAAACATAATTTTATTATGACTGATCGCAAGCAGATGACAGAATCATTAAAAATGAGTTCCACAGATGTGCCTGGAAAGTAAATGAGAGAAGAATTAGTGCAAGGCAACGGAATGGAAACGACCAGAGACCCGTTCGCCCAGCCTGCGGAAACGACGCATACTAATTACCACTACTGTACCGCTTTGAGAAGCGGATTTAACGGAGGAAAAAAAACACCAACCACCTACACCTGCGTGTGGTAGCATTGGTGCTAGGCTGAATCTGCCTGACTTACATCACCATACTTTGCATACAAACCACGCAGACGGATGGAAGTAAAAGGGCATTCAAACTCCCATCACCACAGACAGCCATGGGTCCAAATGGGCGCAGCGCATCTCGGATACCCTGCAGATCGTATACAGGATAGTCCAAGCGGTGCAGTTTGTCGTGCAGGACCCGCAAACCATCACCGGTCAAGTCTATTCAATAATTTTTCCGGACATAGTCTTGGATGACTTAAAACAACGCAACAATCCAAACACAAACAAAAATCAAACGTACGCAGGTCATTCTGTTTGCCCGAGGATACATCCTGTGGACGTACAAGATATTACACTCGGCTCAGCAAAAATGGGGCGTACCGTCGTTGAAAACGTGCTGGCGGCGTCCCACATGGCGCGGGAACCCGGACCGCACACAGAGCAATCGAGGATTGACGCCGCTGGCTATTCGCACAATGAGATTGAGTTCTCGAAATCTACGGCATTTTCAGACTTGCCACTTCATAGTGTAGAATGTCTATGTATAATGTATATGCTCCTGCATTATTGAACTCCCTTTGCTATGGCGATTTGTCTAAGTGAACTAAATTTCCAGGTGAACAAACACCGCCGACTTTGAATACGTCACCTCTAACGCAGTTGAAACTCGACTGTATCTGTATGCACGTCTGTCACATGAGCATATGTGTCTCGCCCCTCTCTCTCTCTCCCTGCTGCAGGTACCATGGTCGA
>NW_008751676.1:1816353-1818201 GCF_000715545.1 Opisthorchis viverrini
TGACAGAACCATCGGTGCGTCGTTTGGAGCCAACGGGGCAACGATAGCGTCTGTGGGTGAGCTAGAGCTGCAGCTCTGGCACCACCGGTGCCAAGCGTAACATGCCACCCCTATTTGCCACCTTTGGGCACCGATGCCCACTGGTGGCACCACCGGCGGCGTGTTTACCGAGTGGTCACCTATTTTCTATTTCTGATCGTTCACCCCTTAACGTAAAGTATCGTTGTGGCATGACAAAGGTTTACCGATCATCTGAGCACACAGAATAGTGTAAGCAATTGTTGACGCATTTAGTGAGCAATGTACGCCAAGCTTGGAACACCATTATTGCCATAAACTTCTGATGCGACTGTGGACGACACATATCAGCTATAACTAAAGCAACAGCAACTTGTCACCCTTGAACCTTGAAACTCGGTTGTGGCTGGAAATCGCTCCTTCCGTTTTCGTTGGCTACTCTACATAGGCGAGGTATTAAATGTACAGTGCGCCCCTGTCATAAAGTCTTCGGATTAAATAATACATTTGTCGACTACGTAACTAGTAGCACCGTGACGTGAAATACCCATGAAGCCTAATAAGTGCATCAGGCACAGTTAGGCCGCCGGACTGTTGTGCATAAGCCTAAACGTATGTTGCCCTAGAAGTTTTCGGGACCACTCTGAGGCTATAGACGAAATCGGAAAATTACGTCCGTTTTTTTCCCTACGCAAGGCTGGTTTCCAACCCAAGGCCTGGATGACCTGGTTGCCGTAACGCATGTGTTGTCGGGAAATATGAAACCAATTATAGGAAAACATAATTTTATTATGACTGATCGCAAGCAGATGACAGAATCATTAAAAATGAGTTCCACAGATGTGCCTGGAAAGTAAATGAGAGAAGAATTAGTGCAAGGCAACGGAATGGAAACGACCAGAGACCCGTTCGCCCAGCCTGCGGAAACGACGCATACTAATTACCACTACTGTACCGCTTTGAGAAGCGGATTTAACGGAGGAAAAAAAACACCAACCACCTACACCTGCGTGTGGTAGCATTGGTGCTAGGCTGAATCTGCCTGACTTACATCACCATACTTTGCATACAAACCACGCAGACGGATGGAAGTAAAAGGGCATTCAAACTCCCATCACCACAGACAGCCATGGGTCCAAACGCAGGCAGCGCATCTCGGATACCCTGCAGATCGTATACAGGATAGTCCAAGCGGTGCAGTTTGTCGTGCAGGACCCGCAAACCACGGTCAAGTCACAGGATAGTCCAAGCGGTGCAGTTTGTCGTGCAGGACCCGCAAACCATCACCGGTCAAGTCTATTCAATAATTTTTCCGGACATAGTCTTGGATGACTTAAAACAACGCAACAATCCAAACACAAACAAAAATCAAACGTACGCAGGTCATTCTGTTTGCCCGAGGATACATCCTGTGGACGTACAAGATATTACACTCGGCTCAGCAAAAATGGGGCGTACCGTCGTTGAAAACGTGCTGGCGGCGTCCCACATGGCGCGGGAACCCGGACCGCACACAGAGCAATCGAGGATTGACGCCGCTGGCTATTCGCACAATGAGATTGAGTTCTCGAAATCTACGGCATTTTCAGACTTGCCACTTCATAGTGTAGAATGTCTATGTATAATGTATATGCTCCTGCATTATTGAACTCCCTTTGCTATGGCGATTTGTCTAAGTGAACTAAATTTCCAGGTGAACAAACACCGCCGACTTTGAATACGTCACCTCTAACGCAGTTGAAACTCGACTGTATCTGTATGCACGTCTGTCACATGAGCATATGTGTCTCGCCCCTCTCTCTCTCTCCCTGCTGCAGGTACCATGGTCGA
>NW_008751676.1:1818929-1819636 GCF_000715545.1 Opisthorchis viverrini
TATCCTGAGGATTCGCCAAAAGCTCGTGAAGTGCACGCGGCCCAGCGATTCATGGCTGGGGTGCGAAACGCCGAGCTGAAGGCGAAATTTCGTCGGAAAGGCGACCGGACCTTGGGCGACGCCCTCCAAATCGCGCGGACGTACGAACACCTACCCCACTGTTTCCGAAAACGCAACGTCATCGACAGGATATATGGATCCCCACTGAAACTAAACCAAACCCTCGGAATTGCTTCTACTGTATGCGCTTCGGAAAGAATGCCAGGCTCTGCGGCCACAACTCCCATAACAGTAAGTCCCCGTTGTCCAAAACTGTCCCTACCGCTTCTGCTAGACAGTCCTCACCCCTAATTATAATAGGGCAATTGAACTCTAAACCCGTGAACATCTTAGTTGACACTGGTTCTCCTCGTTCGATTGCTTCTATTGATTTATTACGACCAAAGCTCAATAGTGGCTACAACTGCCTAGGACTTCTTACCGCCGATGGATCTATCATTTTATCACTTGGCGTAAATAGAGCAGTACTTTCCCTATCTGATATCATTACCAATTTCACGTTCATCTGTGCACGAATCAACTGGGATGTAATTGTGGGCATGGATTTCTTAGTCATGCACGGAGCCCACATTGATGCCCAGGCAGGTACCGTCCGGTTCTCTAAATCAGAATGTAACAGTACTTCATCTGTTAGCACAAATAAGTCA
>NW_008751676.1:1822919-1831749 GCF_000715545.1 Opisthorchis viverrini
TCTTGGAGGGCGCCTGCTGCATTTGTAGTACACCCATTGCTAACGCAAAATAGTGTTGGTGCTTCGATTACTGGATGAAAGCACAAATATCACAAAGTTATCCTTCATGTATTCATCTAAAGTCTTCTCAAACGCCGTGAAGGATGAAAACGATACACCCACAAATTTCTCAACAAAAGCCACTTCCGAAGCCATAGCAGAAAAAGTCTAAAGCCGAATGTGCGCCAATAATTTTCAAATGTCATCGATTAAAACAAATCGCAAAGAAATGACGGCAGATGAGGGGGTTTTCGGTTAACGCATATATGCAAAGAAGTGCAACATTTTGACGTTAAAGTTTTTATTTCGGCTGTAGGGGTTTTGCAGAAAAATACATTGTGCGTCTAGCCGCTGGCTCAGGTAGATGTGGCATGGAATAACTTTCATCCGATGATTCTTCACGCGGCATCTAGTACCTCATCCAGTACCTCAAAGAACTTCTAGACCTCTTGTCAGTTGAGTCAACGGGCTGGCAATATTACTGCCAAGCACCGGGACCCTGAACACTAGTGCTAAACCTGTGGTGTTTTGTGCCTTTATTTTGCTTTCATTATAGCACTACGTATTTCATTGGCTGCATAATCGTTTTTTTGGAAGACGGAAAACTACAAAAACGCGCACTTGTACAAAGAATTCACGTAATACAAACGTAGTCACTTGCGTCTACTCTCCTGATTTCGCTCGCGCTTGCAGCGGCCATTCGCGAGTCTCATGTGCTAACTGTGGTACCAAAACATTTTAGACCATCTTCATGGTCTATTATATGTGGGAACTGTCCAGAAGAAGACCCCTGGACCAACATATTTGGATTATTGTTTATTTGCTGACCTGGGCCAACGACGAACTATTTTAAAGAGAACAATTATTAGTGAGTCTGTTCCATCTGACCTCTTTATTATTGTATACCCAAGCTAGCGTTGTTATTTTTATTTCTTTACCACACGCTCCTGGTAAAGTAACTTACTGAGTAGCCAGACCACTACAAACCACACATTCGCTCTAGCCTTTCAGGTAAACGGGAGCCGCTGAAAGACGAGAACAAACCCGGCCCGGGAAGCTTGAGTGAAAACATCGAACCTGTGTATCAATCCGTGAAACTGTGAACCTGGAGGAGCGGCAGACTGGGTTTGTCATATATCTACACCTTGGCCAACCTGGTGAGAGACTGCAAATGTAGCGCGACAACCCCAGGATAGCTCAAGGGTCGCCGATGGACACAAACACCATACTAAGGCCAAATCTCCCCATGGCAGCGCCTTCTGGATGTTCCGTTGGTAACCGCTATCCTGCCAATAATGGGTCATTACCCAGTTAGCACGCGTCCGCTCCTGGGTGCAGAACCTGTGCGGAATCTCTGCAGAACTTCTGCACTAATTTTCGGCTTTTAAGCCTCGAGAGCTTGAGTCGTTTAATAGACATCAAAGCTTCTTTATTTGTCTCAAAATAATATAAAACCACAATGACTTGCACTTCCGTGTGCCTAGGAAATGCAAACCGATTTAAGTGGCGCCGATTTAAGTGCGACGCCATTGCTCGCGGGAAGCTCTGCCTTCTGCTTGTCCTCACGTGCGGCTGAGAGTGAGTTTTGTTGTGCTTTCATGTTTTATTCCCGGTGTCTTTACGTGAACGAAACCGCAAAAAATATTTTTTATTTCAAGTAACCGTCAATGCGACCGAGAATTTTTCGTGTTGCTCGTAAAGGCTCTTCAAGAACAACTCTATATAGGAAAGTACTACAGGCGGTTGCGGCAAGTGGCTGTTTTTGTTGCCCGACTGACGGACGAACTCAGATACTTTTTCCCGTCCCTTCCGAATGATCCACGGACCGTAATGAAAACCCCCCGTCGTTGCTGCGTGCGACAGAAGGCCGGTGGGATGTACATCCACCTTGGGTTGAAAGCAGGTTTGCTGCAACAGCTCCGTGAGATTCAGACTACGGTTACAAATATCGAAATTCAAATGAACGTTGACGGTATTTGAGCTTATAACAACTCGCGTACTCAAGTGCGGCCTATACCCTCCCGGATATTTTCACCCTTTCTCGGTCAGCCTTTCGTCGTTGGAATATACTGTGGTAAGCATAAGCTCAATGATGCTCATCAGCTGATGTCTGACACGGTCGATGAGTTGACAGACGTCTTGGCGAACGGTGTCTCTGGGGTTTACAATACTCACACCGTTCGTCTTCAGTGCATTATTTGTGATAGTCCTGCTAGGGCCTTTCTGAAGCAAGTGAAGGGACATACAGGATATTATGGCTGTGACTATTGTACACAAAAGTGTGTGCACATTGGCGCACGTATGACTTTTCCCTCGTTGACAGCTCCGTTGCGTCGTGACTATGATTTCCGGACCAGAAAGCAAGAGAAGCACCATATAGGTCCAAGTCCGATGGAGGAGTTAAATTTTCCCATGATTGACGGTTTCCCACCAGATTACATGCATAGTGTGTCTTGGTTTAGTGCGGAAATTTCTCATCTTACTTAGAGCTATGCCATTAGGACACAAGGCCAGACTTTCTTTGGAGTCCTGGAATCTGCTGAAGGATAACATTGTGCAACAGAGTTTGGCTCTGAGTATTGATTTCTTCCGAAAATGTAGAGGTGTCGTAGACCTGGATCGGTGGAGGGCATCTGAGCTACGACAGTTTCTTCTGTACATAGGACCCGTTGTTTTACGAGATATCTTACATCCTGACGTTTACGAATGTTTCATGTATTTTTCGGTAACCACTTTCATAAGCTATTTACCTTTTTTCCACAAAATTATGCTGATTTTTTAATTGATGTTTCCAAGGTTACTGTGTCAAAATTTGCTGCTATTTTTGGTCCCAGCCATTTAGTGTACAACATATACGTCTTCTCCCATTTATTCGATTTCGTCAACCTTTATGGTTGCTTGGATCGTTTTTCCTGTTTTCCCTATGAATCGGAGCTGGGGCATTTGAAGCACTACACATATGGGCCAAAACCACCGGCTGTTCAGCTTTACCGCCGACTGGCCGAGCGCGTGGGATTGGATGCTGTCGAAGGGAAGATATTTTTGTATGATGTTGGTTTTTGACTGAGGCCATCAGCCACTGCCGGATGTCACAGGTTTATTCATAGGGATGTCGTCTTTTCGAAAAACTTTCCCGACAACTGCATTTTGCCTGATGGTCAACCAGCTGTCATTGTAGATTTTTCTGGAGATACTATTGAGTACCAGAAATTCAAAACTGTTCTCCCGTTTTACACTCACGTATTGATATCGACAGACGTTTTAGTTTTTCAATGCTCCGACTTGCAACACACTCGGCTGTTTGCATCAGTCGACCAAATGTCTTGCAAATGCTCTAGTTTTTCCTGCGGAGACACTCGTATATACTTCCCCATTTTGCATACCCTTATCGATTAGTCAGTAATCTTACCACTGGCACTCGACACATGTATGCGTTTATTACTTTTATCACTCATTAGTTCGTAAAATATATATACATTTTTACGTTGGTGTTGTGTTATTCCATCAAAGCTTCCGTTTGCATGTGGATATTCTCCCGTTAAATGTCGTATTTCGAAGATGTTTTTTAGCCACGTACGTTGTTCTCATATTTGCGGAAAACTCTGTTGGCATGGTGCATGAATCTTGGTTCGTACCGCCCGATTCAGTCCTTTGACCCTCGTGCACAACCAGCACTCTTTATGCCAACTTACTGAGGGGTACTTTACAAAAATGTCCACTCAAGTCGTGCACGTAAGAAGTGTATCGGCAGTACAGTAAGTTCATTTTCAGTTAAAAATGTTCTAGAAACTTTTTCGGATGCACCGAGTGCTCAGCAGGAAGCCCTTGACTCAGGGCATACCTCCTCTGCGGAGCAAAACCATGGACGGCTCGTACGTCAATCCGGGCTCAGTATTCGTAAACTGGTGTGATATTCCCGAAAGCTACGACTTTTTAAAGGTCTACGTATAACAAATTGTTCCGCGAATTAGCTGCGGGGAGCAAATCTTCAAGGTCATCAATCACCACCGACTGTGAGAATGGTGCCTGATCTAACAAGATCTTGCCACTTGCTGTAAAACGAGAATCACTTTCAATGTGCGAACGTTGCAGGTAGTTCTGCGGTTGAAACAATTCATTGGGTATTCCAGAACCTACGATGTGCTTCCGGATGCGAAATATGCAGAAGCGCCCCTCCTTTAAATATTTTTTTTCTATTTATATCTGCTTGACCGGACGAATACAGAATTATATGTCCTGGGACCTCGATAAACGTTGCTCCTGGTTTTCATCGTGCTATTTTTATTCTTACTATTTTTAGGTAACTCGTGCGGAGTTTGTGGACCCAAGGCTAGCAGATGTTGATGACCGATTCTGGAACGTCAAATTCGTTGGCAAAATGCAGTGAAATTATGCACTGTAACCATAAAAGTATGCCAGGATGACCATGTCTTCGATCGTTGCAGACACCTAAGCTAATATGACTAACGCACAGGATTAACATGCGGCTAGACGACCAATCAGCTGGCCAACGTGGGCCCACCCATCTTTACGGCAACAGTCGAAGATCCGAAAGATGGGACACGAAAAGTTAAATTTATCGGTATTTTTGTTAGTACAATGTCCTCCCACAAAGCTATGGCCGTCTTTGTGCTCAGTGCACATTCAGCTATTGACGCTCTGAAATGAGGGGAAGTTATAACTTAGGTTATGAAAATATCACTCTGAGGCAGTTGGCTGACAAACTGAGTGCAACGCCTACCCTAAAACTGCTGCAAGCTTGTATAGACCTGTTTACAAACGCTATTTTCAACGGATGATTCGCACTGCGATTTGTTGCAGCCTGGTGCCTACTGATTATCTGGCCTTAGGATATATGAGACTCATGAAATGAATGATGTCTCATTGACAGTTGGACAAACTGGAGTTGATAGGCCCTGCGTAGATTAATCGAAATTGCCGTTTTCTCTTTTCTCTAAGTAGTGCTCCACAGGAAACCGAAACTCTCATATGCATCTTGCTGGTAAAAACTGTGTATCCGTCTCGAACGCGTCTTGATAATTTTTTCTGGATACTCGTTGACCATCACTCATACGTAAACAAATGCTACAAAGCGATTTCACAAGTTCCATAATAAATCTCATTTCTTAATACACGCAAAACGGAGTTACGAAAAAACCACATACCACCAATTCTGAGGCAAGTTCATTGATCGGTGAGGATCATTTTTGGCACCACATGATTGGCCACAATTTCATGTTCTACCACCCCGCTGATCGCTGTCACCCGTTGATTTGGCACGGCTGCCGCATCGATTCACCGCCATTGATGTTCTGACATTGGCACGATATATTGATTCCCGCTGGTTGTCACCGGAACGGGGCCCACGTCGTCAACGGATTATAACTCACCGAGTTCTGAGACAGGAACGGGCTCCATGGGTATGTTTTCCTGTCGTTTTCCTTTTCATCGGTGGCAGCGCTAGCGGGACATCACATAATCCATCACCTCACTCTCATCCCGGGTCAGCAGGCCTTCTGCCTAAGTGAGTCGTACGTCTTGGTGCACCTTCTGTGTGCCATATCATGGAATTCAATGATAATCTTCCGTGAAGCGGAGTTACGAGGAAACCATATACTACTCGCATGCCTCATCGGTGGTGTTAAGCCAATAACTCAGATCCGTCGAGTAGGTCTTCTTTGTGCACACAAGCCTCCATGCATAGTGCGATGATAATCTGTCTCGATGTAAATGAATGTTACAAATACCAAGAACATGTTTGTTTTCTTAACGGAGCTGGGGCCAGGCTCAAAAATAAATCAATCGTCCGCGGACCTCCTGGGATCCAGTACCTGAATTTTATCCACCACTCGGTTCAGTTGTTAACACAGGCCATTCAAGGCTGTCGGCAATGGATTGGGAACATGCGTAACGGGCATGCCTTGCTACGGTAGAGTTTAATCAGAGAGCCGCCGTCGGTGGGTGGGGAAGAAACCCAAGAAAACATCCATGGAGAACGTTTCTTACTATTCGAAACCAACTGGTCTCCGAACAGAGAGGATCCTGAAAGAAACGTCCTCCACACTGGCAAACCATTTACACTTGGTGTTTCGTCAGTCGCTTGACGAAGGCCGCCTTCCCCCTGCTTGGAAGGAAGCGATTGTCACGCCAATATACAAAACTGGTGACCGACTATCGCCTGGCAGCTATAGGCCTATAAGCCTCACTAGCGTGCCGTGCAAGGTGATGGAACGCATTCTGAAGCGAGCCATCCTAGATCACCTTACTTCCAGCAATCTGATATCTCCAGCTCAACACGGATTTCTCCCAAACCGTTCTTGCGTGACAAACATGCTCGTGTTTATGGACAGCTTAACCCAAGCCAAGGACGAAGGACTCATATCGGATGCCATATTTTTCGACTTCTCAAAAGCATTTGATAGGGTCCCACACGTCCCGCTGCTCCACAAACTCGAGTCTTACGGGATTCAAGGGAAAATCCTTCGCTGGATCAAGGCGTTCCTATCAGACAGGTCATTCCGAGTGAGAATAGGCTCAACCTATTCCTCTCCAGCGCCGGTCTCCATTGGAGTTCCTCAAGGCTCCGTCTTGGGACCACTCCTGTTTCTGATCTACGTCAACGACCTCCCAGACGTTCTTGCGAGTCCATGTTTACTTTTTGCGGACGACTTGAAATCCTGGAGTTCCAATGCCAGCGCCCTCCAAATGGATGTAGACGCTGCCAAGCAGTGGTCGTTGGACTGGCACCTTCCTCTGAATGATGAAAAGTGCGTCCATGTGTCGTTTGGAGGGGATTCAGCGAATGCCTTTGTTATGCATGGTGAAAAGGGACCAGAAAACATCATGAGGATAGATGCCAAAAAAGATTTAGGCATCTGGGTCTCCTCAAACTTGTCCTTCGCACTACACCATGAGAAATCGGCCCAAAAGGCATTCGCCGTTTTACGGATGATCCGACGTACCTTCTCCCGTATTACTCGCATGGACTTCCAAATACTCTATGGGGCCTACGTCAGACCGCTCCTGGAGTACGCCAACCAAGTTGTCTACTCAGGACGTACGAAAGACGTTACCCTCATTGAGCGTGTCCAGCGGGCCGCCACGAGAATGGTTGCCGGCCTCAAGTCCGTGGACTACGAAACGCGTCTCGCGACGCTTGATCTCTTTCCCCTGGAGTACCGTCGCCTCCGAGGGGACCTAATTCTTACCTACGCCCTGTTTGAACAAAGCTTGGCAAACAGGTTTTTTACCGTTGACCCAGCAAACACCCGGCGGGGACATAGTAAGAAAATCTTCAAGCTCAGGGCACACACATCCGTTAGACAAAACTTTTTTTCATTTCGGGTAGTAGCTGCGTGGAATGACCTTCCTCCGACGGTTGTACATGCTCCTTCTCGAACCCAATTTAAAGCACTATTAGACATTTATTTATGCGAATCCTCGCGCTAGCGAGCATTCTGCCCCGCGCTGAGAACATAAAGAGCAGTGCTACACCCTTTTTTCACTTGTGCCTTTCAGGTGAACGACAGCCACTGACCGACAAGAACAAAACCGACCCGGGAAACTTGGGCAAAAGCCTCGGTCCCGTGTATCAATCCGTGAATCCGTGAAAAACAAATGGATACAGAGGAGCCACATCGCACGGTAGCATGCATATGTGAACTTTCCACGGGTGTAAACCATTTGGGTGCATCTATGTGTTTGCACCAAAACCTATCAGCTAGTCAACGTATATTGACTCTGCCTTATTTTTTCAACATAATAGTAGCGCATCCTCGCGACATCGAGTGTCCCGGAATAAGGAAACGCAGATACGCGGTCACTCGTACCTTCCGTCCCCTGCAATTTCCCGTCGGTCGCAGTAGCTTGAGCCATTAGGCCTGCCGGGCTAACTTTATGGCGTACTTTTGTGTGTCTTAGCGGTCCATCCGGTTGTTCAGCCAACTGTTTGCGTCCTCCAGCCGAATGTTGGTCACTACCGAAATGTGCATTCCCGAACTGCGCATGCACAGCTAAGTTGCGGGTAATGTATGACAAGGGGGCCGCCAGGTCGGACAAATCTTACGTCCGAGCGTCGGAACAATCGTAGATCACGTCGGCATCTGTGTGTTGTTATTATTATAGACCGACATCACCCTATACGACATTATCCAGGTGAGTCATGCATTGAATTATTCACCGGATGTTTGTAGAGGCGATCTGTGACCAAAAATACACGGATGTTGTGTGATATGTACGTGATTCCACAGAGCCTTTCTAATATGAAAGCGGCACATGACATCGCAGTCGAAAGCTACACTCCACAGTCAAAAATGCAATGGACAGCCGGCGCCTTGAAGGCTACTCCATGTACCCTATCCTCCCCTAACGAATTCTTCCTAGTACCGAACTCCACCGTAAACGAAGTTACCAAATTCCTACTTAGTATGGTGAGCTCACAAATGAACCTATCAATTATGCTCTTTAACGCCCTCTCACTGCTGCCAAAAATCCATACTCTACGTGCGATTGTTGCTGTTGCGCAACCAAGTCTGATTTGTGTGACCAAATCATGGCTCTCGGTTGATACTCCAGACAGGGTGGTCTCAAGCCCTGGTTATAATCTTGACCACTCTGACAAGAGGAACTCGAGGGGTGGAGGCTGTGTCATCTACTCCAACTCGGAACTTCGTGCAACCCCCCTTGATGATCCTGGCCTAGAAGGGATTCTAGAAACTACCTGGATCTCCATAGAACAGACCAAGCGACCTGTACTAGTAGGCTGTATCTATCTACCACCGCCCCCTCCCCC
>NW_008751676.1:1832125-1834436 GCF_000715545.1 Opisthorchis viverrini
AACCTACCGGATATTTCCTGGTCACCCACTCTGGGCCCTAGTCGTTACGCCTCACTGCTTGCCCAACTTAGTGTAGAGGGTTGGTCTCAGACTGTATGCAGATCCACAAGTGGCCAACACACCTTAGATCTAATATTTTCAAATGAGAGTCATCTGCCTACGACTGCAGTTGGTCCATGCTTTCCAGGTAGCGATCACTGAGTTGTTTCATGTAACGCAGTCAGGTTTAGTGAAACTGTTCCCCCGAGTCAATCTTTCTTTCACCTCATGACTCCGGACATTTTGCTGGCTTATTCGTCCCTGCTGGCCTCCCGGGACTAGAACGACTTCTTTCTCTCGTCAGACACACAACGGATTTGTGATATCTTCTACCAAAACCTATTGACCTCTCTCCACCTTGCCTCTCCCATCAAGAGTTTTTACCCTGGTATCTCTGGACATGATAAGCTATTGAAAGCCTTGGAAAATAAGGTACGCCGAGCCGGCAGAGAATATCGGAAAGCTCGGGATTTCTCATTAATACTCCTCATCAACAAGCTTTCAACTGACCGAGAATCCTTACGGGTATCCCTCGAATGCCGAAAAAAGAGCACCGCTCTCAGTGGCCCTTCTAGCTGTAAAGTACTCGGCCGCCTATTTCGTGGGCGCTATACCCCAAACTGCCACCAAGTCACTTGTCTGAGTTCCATTAACGGTAGCTTCATCATTCGTCCTGTCAATATAGCCGACCACTTGAATGCTTACTTTGCCAGATTCTACTTACCTCCTTCTACCAAGTTTAATCCTACAATCTCCGCCTCATATTCCACCTCTCTATAACAGAGTAACCACCCGTCTCTGAGCACCTTGACCATCTCCCTAGCTGATGTATCATCCCTTCTTCAAACCCTCAGAGACTCCGCCGTGCCGAGAGGCGACGGCATACCATCGGGTGTCCTGAGATATGGTGGCCAGGATGTCCAAACCCTTGTCCTAAATCTTTTTACTCACTCAGTCAACTCTGGAATCGTCCCCTCTCAGTGAAAACAATCTGTTCTTTGCCCCCATTTTAAACCCGGAGCCGGGCAGACTGCGTCAAATTACAGAAGGATCCACCATACCCCTCTTTTAATGTGAACCCTCGAACGTCTGGTAAAAGGCCCGTTAATCAGGTTTCTCCTAGCTACAAACGCCATAGATGATCGACAGTATGGATTCCTATCTCAGAGATCCTTAAATGGCTGCCAGCTTCACTTCTTTGAGACCGTCACAGCAGCTTACGACGCTGGATACTCCATTGTAGCAGTCTATCTGGACATCGAAAAGACCTTCGACCGGGTCCCCCACGCCGCCCTGCCACACAAACTTGGCACCTTTGGCATCACGAAAACCTTGTTTCAGTGGTTCGCCTCTTACTTATCCGGCAGGAGACAAATAACGCAAATCGGGACATACAATCTTCTCCGCTACCGATCACTAGCGGAGTCATCCAAGGGAGCGTGCTAGGCCCCATCCTTTTCTTGCTATACATCAATGATGTCTTCGGCGCCATATCCCACGGTAAGGCCTTCCTCTTCGCGGACGATATAAAAATCGCGTACACATTCTCCACCTCTGCAACACTCTTGCCTTTTAACAGATTAAGCAAGACCTAGATTCACTGACTCGCTGGTCAAACGACTCTGGCCTAAGCATCTCCTCCACAAAATCCTGTATAACTTCCTGCCGCTGCTCCCTCCCGGCTGATGCTTTCACAATTAATGGAAATCCTATTACCCATTCTACAGAGATCGAAGATCTTGGCCTCAGATACTCCTGTATTTTTAGCTTTTCCCACCAGGTGCAATTACAGGTAGCAAGAGCTCGCAGGCTTAGTTTTTTAATACTGCGCTCCTGCCACCTTCCAGACACGATGGTTGTAATCTTTAAGCTATGCTTACGACCAAACGTGGAATTCTGTCCCACGTTCTCCTCCCTCTACACCCAAGGATGCAGACTCGCAATTGAAGGCGTCCAACGCTGATTTACGAAAAAACTCTTTCCTCGGTCAAACCCCCTCTCCTACCGCTCCTGCTGTCAAATCCTAGGCCTTGAACAACTATGGCTTAGACGATTAAAATTGAATCTTGCACCGTTTGCTGCATAAAAACGCCTTTATAGCAGAGGCTAGACCAAGCATAAACTCACAACCTCGCTACAGACTCCGCAACTCCTGCAATCTCTTAGTGTGTCTCCCAGCCCGCACAGACCTACGCAACTACTTTCTAGTTCATTACGCTCGCATCTGGAACAGACTTCCCGAGCAGCTGCGAAGCATCACGCATCATCATGC